>NC_142010.1:126852675-127009214 GCF_049901735.1 Notechis scutatus
GGTTCTATAATATCTCAAGACTTAAAATGGATACCTAATATCAGAAATGTCATTAAAAAACACAATAAAGAATGTTCTTCCTGTGCCAATTGAGAAAGCTCAAATTGGCCAGAGCTGCTGATACAGTTTACAGAAAAATTACTAAGTCTATCATTTGCATCTCTATAACTGTCTGGTTTGGCACAGCAACCAAACAAAACAGTCTTCAACGGATAGTTAGCACTGCAGAAAAAAACAAATTGAAACACCCCGCCTTCCACTGAAGACCTGTATACTACACGAGCTAGAAAGTGGGTGTGAAAATATCTTATATCATGGACCTAAATTATTTCAATGTCTTCCCTCAAAACGACGCTACAGGGCATTGCACGCCAAAACAACCAGACATAAAGAGTTTTCCCCCCATGCTATCACTCTGCTAAACAACTAATTCCCACAACACTATCTTATTCCCTGGGATGGCAAACCACGTAGGAAGACTGTATTACTATCATCTTCTCATCTTTCCTATTACCTATTTCCTTGGCTTCTTATGACTATAACTTTTTGTATCTTATGATTATTTCTATTTAGTATCCTATTATGATTTATGTTGATTGCTTATTTAGTATCCCATGACTATCACCGACTGTTGTACCTTATGATTGTATTTATGATTATGATTTATCACTTGTTGCTAAAATATACGAGAGCTTATGCACCAAAGACAAATTCTTTGTGTGTCCAATCACACTTGACCAATAAAGAATATTCTCTTCTATTTCATTCCAGAGTGGGAAAGAAAATCTCACTAGTATTTTCTGAAAAATTGTGTGATAACTTGTTTACCTATTATAGGAGTTATTTTAGAAAGAGAAAACCCTCTCCCAAATTACAACTATTTTATCAATATCCATAGTATAACTACTTGAGTTACATAAAATGCCATATGCTACCATATTATCCTGATTATAATTCAGCAAATTTACCTGCTTAAGTCTTAACTTTCTGAATTTAGATATCTGTGTTTTGAGGGATAAACACTTATAATAGAAGTCAAGGTTTTCAGTCTTCAGCTTCTTCATCTCTTTTATGTCTTTTATTTGTGAAATTAACACTTTCCAGCATTATTCTAAGGCACGGGTAAATTTGCAAATTACTTATCCATGGTTAACGTTATACTGTAATTTATTTAGTTTTCTAGAGTCCTATACTGAAGCATACCTCAACTACAAGAACTGGCGTAAATTCCTAAGATAAAACAACTTTAACAAATGCTGTCTCTTCCAAATGCTTGCAGAACAGAATTTGCAAGATCAAGCAAAGTATATTTAAAATAAAATCGGGAAGGAGAGCTGTGCTGCATTGCTATAAACAGGTGGAATCCTTCTTTGGGGTGCAATATTTGCTAGATAAACAAGAGAATGCAGTGAACAAATAACCAACCTCAGAGAAACATTTGGGAGTTAAGGAGGTTGGCTTCGAGGTTCAAAAAATGTTTAATTTTAGTTTTTGCACGCAGAACTATTGGCGAGATCCCCCACCCAAAGATTATTAAGCGTCCGATACCAAGAGCGCAAAAAAACCCAAAAGTGAAGCAAAAAAGCAGTTCCGTTCCCGGACAAAATGGCCGCCGTCTTCTCCTCCCCTCCGCGCCATATCCGGGGGAGGGGGGAATGCGACCGGAAGTGGGTCGCGTTTCCAAGATGGCGACACCCTATGTTACTGATGAAACCGGTGAGTGAGGGAGCTGCGGTTGGGGTGTGAGGGACGTAATTTCAAGTGCCAGACCCTTTCTTCCCCTGACTCCCTCCAACTCGGACACCCGCCCTCCCCACCTTCGCGCCCGACCGCTCCATCCCGGGTTCTTTTCCGAAGCGAGGCTCCACCCCATCTCCATCCCCGTTTGTCCGTCCCGCTCTTACGCCACGCCCCCCTCGAGGGCGTCCCTCCTTTTCTCTCTGGGCTACCTGTTCTCCTCGCCTCTGGGCCCCGCCCCTTCCCGGGCTCGTCTTCTCGCGCCACGCCCCTTGCAGCAAGGCAGCCCTCTCCGCGCCCGCGGAAAGCCAGCCCGGGGGGTGTGTAGGTGGTGCGAGGCGCTTAAGGTTTCCCTCTTCTTCGCTTTCTCACGTGCGTGGCAGCAAGAGGGCAGCCCCTACGGGGATTGCCTTTGCAGTATCCCGGGAATTCCCGTGGGACTCTTACCTCCGAGGGCGTCTAACTCTAAATAAAGCTTTTTAGTCATTGTATATGCATATGTGTGTCCTTTTCTATCGAAGCTCTTCCATCGAAGTAGTGGGCCACCAATTCCTCTCATCCCCAACCAGTTTAGGTGGAAAAGATGAGGATTGCAGCCCAATATATCCGAAGAAATCAGGTTTAGTGGGAGAAATGGTTATCGAAATCAAACTAGGGGTATCTAATTAGGGATCTGAAAATGGCATCTAATCAAATTAGTCAGCTTTGGGGGCTTAGGTATCTAAATCAAATGATATCGGTGATGGGATCCAACAACACGACCCTGGTACAGATATGGCTGTAAAATCTATTTTTGTTTCTTCCCCACCTTTTCTCATAATGAAGTCTGATAAAAGAAGCATTTGTTGCTTAAAAGATTTCAATGATTTTTTTAAAAAAATCTTCAATAGGCTTAATAAATTCCTAATAAAATAGTAAAATTTCTAAGGAAGTCCTTCCACCGATTTTGCTTCTCCCCCCACATAGGTGAGTATCTACAATTTTGTATGCATAGCTTCTACATGCCAAACATCTAATGTGGGTCTTAAGCTCACTGTTCTCTTTTTAAGTGAATTTCCATCCATTTTTGGATTGCAGATGTTACTGGTTTCTTCCCCCCTAAAACGTGTCTTGGAATATAATTTAACAGTTGTGCAGAATTTTTGAAGAGGTTAAAATTTCTGAACTTTTTTCTCCCTTGACCAATTGAAGTTTCAGGGTAATCCTCCTGGACTTTTTAGTCAAATCCATATATAATAGAAGAGTCTTTAATGTCACCTTTTCAATATAAAAACCTTGTTTATCATGTTTTTTTCTCTTCAGAATAGTTTTATGAGATGGATTAAATTAAGAGAGAAATTGACTAAAATCACCCTGTCAGCTTTGTGTCTGCATTAGAGATTTGAATCCAAGTCTCTTTAGTAAATTGCTGCGGTTGATTTAAGGAAGCAGTGTAGCCTTGCTGCCTCTGAAAATATTAGTGATTTTTTATGTTTCTGTTTTCCTTATGCCAGTTTTGTCATGCGTGTTATGCATTATTTATGTTGCATATAATCATATGCTGCACATGTCATTTTATCTTCTTTTTTAATGAGAATCCTGTGCTAACTTACAGGATCATCTGACAGAACTGACAGGAATATTTTGAAGTATTAAGTGTTGCCCTGTAAAAAAAAATCCATAATTACTTGTGAAGAACTGTAGAGGCATTTTTCTTTCATTTCTTTATATCTTTATCTTTCATATAAAAAAAGGTAAAAAGTCTCCTTTGTGTTAGTTCCTGAATTCCTCATGACATCATGGAAACCCCCATCTAGCTTTATTACCAAAGGTATCAAAGTAGTTTGCCATTGTTTTTTGCTAAAAGTTTTTTGTTTTTGTTTTTCACTTCTTTGCCTAGTAGATAGCCTTGGTATTTCTTAGTGGCCAGTGGTCTCCCCTCCAGACACTAACCAGGGTCATCTCCATCCTACTGGTGCACACCGATCTTCCTCATTTATTAGCAGGAAGACTCAAGTCCAGGAAGCCCCCTCTGGCACTTGCACAACATCTGCCCAACAATTTTGAAAAGCTAAATGGGTCGCTGAACTCCTAGACGTAGGAAGACATATAAATAATCCCACAAACATTGGTATTTGAACACAGATCTTTTAAACATATTTTTTTGTGTTTTACTAATTCAGGTAATATATTAATATATATTGCTAGCTCATGTATGACATGTCATACACCAAATAATCTAACCAGGATTAGATTTTTATGATTAGTTAAATTAGGCTGCTTGTGGAATTTGAATGGCTGGTTGGGTTTATGTATATCTTTTTCCTGTTTTGCAGAGGAATTTTTCACAATGTTTTTTTTTAAGGCTTGAAATTCCTAATGATCACCCAAGAAAATATGACTGATTGGTTGATTGATTGATTGATAGCAGTTTCCTTCTCAAACTAAAATAACCAACCCATATTTCAGGAAAATACATTGCATCCACACAGCGTCCAGATGGTACTTGGAGAAAACAAAGACGGGTGAAAGAAGGCTATGTTCCCCAAGAAGAAGTGCCAGTGTAAGTCTGATCCTCATCCTTCTCTTCTTATGGATATGTACAAAGAAGTAGCCACACAAGCAAAATAAATGCTCTTGTAACAACTTAAAGGCTAACATAAGCATGATTGCCTGCCTCACAAACTATCTTATCTGATGCAGGAAATGTTATTTTATATAGTCTTTATCCTCCCATTGTATTAGTCGTGTCTAGGAGGGCAAGAAAGCAAAAAACAGAACATTGCCAGGACACACACACACCTTCCATCATCATCTTCAGTCTTTGGAATGATACTCTTGAAAAAAACAGTTTTCATTAGTGATATGGCTTCAGATCAGGAGAAATTTGGTCTGCTTTTGATAGGAAAAGCTTGGAATTCTCACTAAGCATTTAATGCTTTTAGATATATTTTTTTTGGGGGGGGAACCCCCACCTACTGACTTTTCGAACATTTAGATGTTCAAGACAGTATATAATTATAATTCTATCTCAGTTTCCTTTTCCCCTTAAAATTTTTCTTTAGCTGGGATGGCTGAAGTGAAATTTCCTTATTCCAGGGCAGTAAGTTTCTGAACATATTACTACATTATATTTTTTCCTTACTTTTGATAATGGAATGATGGATAGGGTTTTTTTTGCAGTCTTCTTTCTAACATGTGCTATGTTAAAAGTTATTGGCCGATTGTGAAAGTTTAGTTTCATGACCACAGTGGTGAGATCCAGTTTGTGAATCCTTTAGAAAAGGGGTGGGGAATTATAGTACCTTTATGACCTGTGGACTTCAACTCCCAGAATTCCTGAGCCAGCTAGACTAGCTCAGGAATTCTGGGAGTTGAAGTCCACAGGTCATAAAGAGACCATAGTCTTTAGAACTATGCAGGACTATGATTTCAGTGTGAACAGAGAACAAAGCTGATATCGCATTGTGTAGTACTGTAGGATTATGAATAGTTCTAAACAGTTCACAACAATTATCTCAGGACTGTTAACAGTAATAATGATTTTTATAGCTTGGAGGGCACCAGGCTGGGAAGGTTTCTTCATAATGGCATAAAGAATGTCCAATAAGAATGTCTGTTGATTGGTCAGCAGACAGAAATATTCAATGCTTGGCTAAAGTATTTTCATTTCCCTAGAATGTGATGCAGCGGGAAGCAAGAAATTTGGGCATTTTGTGCAACTATGCTATAGCCCAGGGCTGTCAAACTCCTGGCCTGCGGGCCAGATGCATCATGCGCTGGCCACGCTCATGCCCAGTTTAGTGAAGGGGGAAAAAGTCTCAATACGTCACATGATGCTGCCATGACACGGTGAGTTTGACACCCCTGCTATAGCCAAATTTAACGGCAAAAAGTCAGAGGGTCTGGGATGCTGATGCGGGACCTTTCTGCAACTCCTTAACGCAGCTGCCATTTCCCCCAGGTTTGGATAGTGGTCCTTTGCAATTGCAGCACAATCCCAAAATGTTTTACTCAAGGAGCTCAATATGGGTACTTTGCACATTCCCCTGCATGCAGTTCAGCACTTTTCTGCCTTTGAATGGGAATGTTGCACAGCCGTTGTCTTTTTTAGACCAGAAGTGATTGTCCCAAGTTTCAGTGTTCATCTAGTAGACATGAAGCAGCATAAAGATTGCTTGCATTAGTCTACTCTGAAAAATGACTGGGAAAATTTGCTGAGACCACCTGACCTAAGCTACGTCCCTGATATTTAATATACAGTATTTCCATTTTGTAGGTTGCTATGCAAAGTTAACACTTTCTAGAATGACCTGTATGCTCTTAAGTTAGATTTCTGCACCTTGGTATGCTCCAAATGTTTTAATAATGACCAGTTTGATTCCCAGACAGCACTTTTTTGTCACTGCAACACTTCTAAGAAAGTTTTCAAACAGTCACTCCTCCAGGGAGGTTGGGGGAGGGTTCCTTAGTGCTCTCTGAGCTTGGTGGTTTCCTTGACATTTCATTATCAAACTAGGTAACATCATCAGTGCTAGCTAGGACTCTTCTATCAGAGTCACTCCTCTCAGTCCAGCCTATTTTACAGAAGCTCCATGTGTGGATAAAGTGAAGATAACCTTCCGTGTCTGCCGCCTTGAACTTCCCAAGGAAACATGGTCTGTCTTTACACCACGTTCTCTTTTATTTCATGCAGGTATGAGAATAAATATGTGAAGTTCTTTAAAAGCAAGCCAGAGTTACCTCCAGGCTTGAATCCAGAAGTCCACACGCCTGTGGCCCGTCAAACGTCAAAGGGACCCGAGGGTGGAGAGACAGGGCTCTCTAAGACCGCCAAGAGGAATCTCAAACGGAAGGAGAAGAGAAAACAGCAGCAGGAAAAAGGGGATCGAGATGCCGATGACCTGATTCAGTCTCTAGAGAAAACAACCTTGTCGGCGACACCGAGCAGCTGTGGGGATGGTAAGCTGGCTGTGTCTGATGCCAACCCAAGGGCCCCCGCTGGCAGCAGGGATGTCTCGTCGGCTTCCGACACTGCCACCTTAGAGAAGAACAAGAAAATTAAAAACCTGAAAAAGAAACTACGGCAGGTGGAGGATCTGCAGGCGAGGATTGACTCTGGGGAGATCAAGCAACCGACCAAAGAGCAGTTAGAGAAGCTGGCTCGACGGAAAGCTTTGGAAGAGGAACTTGAGGACCTGGAACTGGATTTGTAAAGGGTTGGAATATCAACCGGACCTAGTGTGCATAGGAACAAACCGTCCCCCGGGGAAACGTTCTCAGAACTGTACAACAAAAAGACCAGAAGATGGTGATGTCTTCAGCCTTCTCCTTTGTATCATTATTTTATTTTATGTTGGTGCTGTCTAAATTTTTAAAAGTATTTCTCCCAGCTGTTGATGTGTTAGCTATCTAGGACTTCTTTAAGGACAACAACTTTGCCACCTAGTTCTTTCTAGTTTCTTCCTCCCCTTCCCACCTCCATTCCTGTTCCAGGTGGGTGGCTGAAATGTCATTTCACACCGAGGGGCTGGCTTTCAGAGGCATCTGAGCAGGGCGAGCAGTCTCTTTTTTAACTGCTGCCACTATATTATATTCAACATTCTCATGTTCTCTGTAACAATCACACAGCCTTCCATCTTCTCCTTCCTCTTCATTTTGAAAAAGGGATGCAATAATAAAAATTGCAGTAGTGACTTCTAACTCTAGGACATCTGTGTTTTACCCCCAATGTACTTTTTTTTTTTTTTTTAAAAAAAAGTCTTCTGTATGATATTAGCATTTTTATAGGCTTCCCTTTCTTTGGCTGGTGGATGCAGCCCAGTGTCAAAAGCGGTCTGTGATAGATGTGAAAATGGCAAAAGGGACAGTAGTTCAGTGATGGAACATGTGTTTTATATGCAGACGTTTTGAAGTCTGATCCCAATTATCCTCAGATTGGAAGAAAAGTCCTGTTTGAAGCCCTGGGTGGTCACTGTCAATCGGTCTTAACAATGCTGATCTCACAGTGCTTTGGTTTATCTAAGGCAGCTCCCAGGCTGGGGTTGCATAACATGCACCTTGAGACTAAAATGGAATGACTTATAATGGCAGCTTGTTGCATGAGTCTAGAGACCTTGTCTTATGTTGTGTGATCTAGACTATCAAATTTAAGTAGCAAAATTTATTTCCTTAGTCATATCCGGACAACAAATCTGCTTGACTGCCAAGTGGCAGTAGAAGAGATTGATCTAAAAGTTTCCCTCTAATCATTGTCCAGAGTTTTTGCATCCCAGATAAAGTCCCTGAACATTTTGTGCTTGGTTAACTAAGAGCTGGATGTTTTGTGTGAATCTGGTCCTTGTGTTTCATGTAAGGATTAGAAATAGAATTGATAATAAATATGTGTGGATATGGTGTGGTCATCCTCGGTGTAGTAGGCACAGTTCTTGTCCCTTTCAGATAACAGGAAATTTAAACTTGGGGAAAAGTGAAGAGAAAGGCAGAATAAACAGGTATCTTCAATTTGAATAAAAGTCCAAGGGCTTCTTAACCAAGATAACTAAATTCTCTCTCTCCCTCTCTCCTCTCCTTTCTCTTTCATTTCTATATTAGAACAGTGGTCAAGAATTACCACAGCCTAAGACCAATTCTGAGAATCGGTTCACATAAAACAGAGGTATCAAACTTGCGTTGTCACAATGGTGTCACGTGACGTATTGGGACTTACTTTTCCCCTTCACTAAACCAAGCATGGCCAGCACATGACGTATCCGGCCCGTGGGCCATGAGTTTGACAGCCCTGGCTTAAAACATAGGACCAAATTTTAAGGGAGGAAATGACCAATCCTGAGGTGACCAGAAACTACACGTAACTTTTGGAGTGATAATAATAAAGTCTGCAAAGAAAAGAGCAGTTGTGTATAATATGGGTAGCTGTGTTATAGACATGGCCAGGACAAAATTTTTCTGTTTGTTAGTTTTTTGTGGGATGTTCTTTGATGCTGAATGTGTTATTTATTTATGTATTGATTGATGTCATGCCTTTCACTCTGCAACTCAAGGTGACACACAATACTCCCTCTTTCTAGTTGACCTCACAAACACCACTGTGTTAAACTGCCATTTTTATATATTCGCCATCTCACATAGCAGAAAGCTGAAATTGAGTAACTTGGAATAATTTTTTTAAAAAATGTGTGGTTTTATACACACAGAGAGAGACAAAGAGTTGAGGCTGCAGATGACCCTACAGTACATGCTGTCTTCCTGGTTATGAGAAAAAATCTGCAGTTTAATCATATTATATCTAGATATGTTAATACACTAAAATATTTTCATCGATGTCAGAGGATCGATCTTTCATGTGTCCCAGCTGGGATGTGTATTCGGTTTAAGAAAACAAAATTTAATTTCACACTTCTAGTTTAAATTGAGATTTTTCTTTCTGTCTCTTAACTAACACTGGCATGAGCAAAGTGCAGTCTCTGTGCCAGACTCTGAGCAAAAATTGAAGCTTTCCAGGTACCACTGGGTTACAGTGAAATTACCAAAGGCAGAAGATGGGAAAGAAGCAAGGGAGTTTAAAAAAAAATCAGGCTAAAGTTTCAGTCATGAAATCAGCGTTGCAGTTCAAAGTCAGTGTCAAGAAATAGAGTGTACACTGAATGACTTTTGTTAGTGGAAGGTAACGTTGTTGGTGTCGGATTGCACCTTCTGTTCAGGAACGGGTAAAACCCAGCAGCAGCTGCTCCTATAGCTGTGTGAAAACAAAGGACAGTAACATTGGCCAATGCTGGATTAAGGGTTTTGTTACCTTTGTCCAGCAGGTGGTGCTAAAATTAATAGGGCTGTCTTGTATGCTCAGCTACTTTATATGTATCATTTTGTCACCACTTCACACACATGCTAATATTCCTTTAGATGAGGGGCGTCCAACCTTGGCAACTTTCAGACCTGTGGACTTCCACACCTAGAGTTCCCCAGACAGTTGTTCAGCATAGCTGGCTGGGGAATTCTGGGAACTGAAGTCCATGGGTCTGAAAGTTGCAAAGCTTGGATACCTCTGCTTTAGATGGACTAGCAAAAACTCATCCCTCAGGGTAACACACACACACTACCCCATATACTGAATGACAAATTTGCAGGTCTCTTTTTAGACCAACATGCCTGGCTAAGGCATTCATATATTACTAACCTAGATCCCATCTCAGACTGTTTTTCCCCTATTCCTCTGTAGCCCTTAGATGCAGGTCACTGAGCTCATGGCTGAGAGTAAAAAGAATAACTGCATCACTTGAAAAATTAGCTTTGCTTTCCAGGGAGCCACTCATCAGACAGATGAGGACTCAGGATAGTGTTGTCTACTACTAGGGACGATCTGGGGAACAGGACCCCTTCTAGCAAGCATTGGTTCCAACTATCATCAGCCTTTCCAATTGTAGCCAATAGTCAGGAACATCATTTGCGGTGCAAACGAATTGGAGAATACCACATGGTTCCCAAATATCCTTTATCTGCTGTTTACCCAGCTGTCCTTTTGTTTTACCAGAACGATTAAAGGATCACCTGGAGAAGCTTAGGGGTACATCAAAAACACAGCTGCTGCTGTTGTTCCCCTCCCATTGTTTCCCTCCCAGCAAGGTTTGTATCTTTCTCTAATTTGTACTAGGAGCTGAAGGTGGCTGATAGGTTTGGTGAAATGCATGTTAATGAAAGCTATAGTCCCTAGACAAAACTTCCAGGAGTTATTATTCTTCCAACTCTATGATATCTTTTCCTTGGTCTCTGATGAACTCTATTTTCCTTTATTTCAATTGTACTCCTTGTCGAGTAATTTTAAACATAGGGTAACTTTTTTGAATGTTCCCCTTGTGGTTTTTAATCTTTCTTTCAAGAAGCTCACTC
Organism: Notechis scutatus; assembly: GCF_049901735.1. Taxonomy (NCBI): domain Eukaryota; kingdom Metazoa; phylum Chordata; class Lepidosauria; order Squamata; family Elapidae; genus Notechis; species Notechis scutatus. Next base: position 126,863,278 of record NC_142010.1, read on the forward strand.
TCCTTTTGACTTAAAAGTCCTTTGCGGCAGGTGGGTGGGTGGTTCAAAATGCTGTAACTCAAAAGCACAAGTTGACAGGCTTACGGATTCTGGTTGAAAAATAAAGTCAAGTCTTGCAACCTGAAGTATTTTGCTTTTACATGATGGGCGAAACTTAAATATGTGAAGTGGGGGAAGTCCTTGCCACTGAGGGCAAACATTTGGTTATTTTGACATCTGCTTTCATTTGCTATTTGCTTCAGCGTTTGATTTTCCCTCCAGTCAATAAGTAAGATCATATAAATGCCAAGGAAGGCAGAGATTAAACCAAATGATAAATAACACTGGTGTTTTTTTTCAAGATAATGTTAAGAATTGTCACCTGAATTTCAACTCAGTTAATACATGGGGTAGGCCTTATGTTTAGAAAAAAAGTAGATTGCACAGTACTGTATAGTATATTTTTATTACACACTTGTATATGCACCAGACACAAATTCCTTATGTGTTCAATCACACTTGGACAATAAAGAACTCTATTCCATTCCATTCCACTGTTGGATGACATGCATCCGCCAAATGTCACAAAACAAAGCTGTTAGCTAATTATTCTTTGCAGGATCCTTTGTTGACCAAATACACCTCTAGTTTATTTTGAAAGTGTTGAGATTTATTTGCAAAATTAATTGGGGCAGAGATTCTTTACCATTTATATTCCCAGATAAGCATCTATCAGAGTCAAAGTCACATTTTAAGCAAAAATGAGATTTTACAACAGTGGAGCTTGATATGATGTATAAACCCAGCTATTGTAGCTTATACAGTGATGTTTGGCTTAATATGTGAATTTAGCCAAATATTATTCAACGTGTCATGCTTTTTAAAAAAATTATACGTTAGTGCAAGTGTAAATCTAGCCAGAATTTAGGGCTGTTAAAGCTGTTGACTATTGGCTCAAGGATATTTGTGTTTGAACTGGATTATTTAGCAAATCCATCAATTTAAATAATTCTTCCTAAACCAGGGCCATTTCTTAATGTATTAATGTATCTGTTATTCCAATTTTAACATTCATAGTCAACATTGTTTTTGTAGAGGAAATCCCCTTTTGGTGTTAGTCAGAAATTTCCCCCCAATAAAAACTGCAGTTCCTGAGAAGGGTTTCTACAAGAGGGAAAGGAGGATTACATTCTTATGCTTGATTGGAGGCAATAATTAACCTCAAGCTTATTGAATTTTCAATTCAATTATAACTATGAAGGAGAATATTTGTAGCTCAGGGTCAAAAAGAGGGCTCCTTGGTGCTTTCTGAATTTGCTTTCTTGCAGATGTTTCATTACCCAAACTAGTTAGCACTGATGATGTTACCTAGTTTGGGTAATGAAAAGTCTGTAAGAAAACAACCAATCTCAGAGACTACCAAGGAGCCCCAGTCATAACTATATTGTACTCAAAGTCTCATCTAACATGTCTATAAATATGGTGCTAAATCAGCAATGCTATAAGTTTGGCCCCCAATCTGTTGTCAAATACAGTATAGTTCAGTGGTTAGCAGGTCAGATCTAGGGATCAAATTTATGTTCAGTCATGAAACAGTCTTGATCATCAATTGCTACTTTTTGTCTAAAAACTGGGTGTGAAGACTAAAAACAAATTTGTAAGAATGTTGAATACCTATCTGAATAATATATTGTGTTATTTCCTTAGTTTTAATATTAAGACTTGTAGTTCAATAACTGTTGCATAGAGATGATGAGAGCTGTATAACAACACAAACACAATATTCTAAGTTGGTCAATTTTATTTTAGTTTCAGCTACGTAAAGGATTAACTCAACACATTTCTTTGAGGAAGAGCCAACCAGCTTTGCAATGATACTGTCTTCACTCTTATGACACAATCGGCTCATCTGATACCAAGTTGCTAACACAAAAGGATCTTGTTGACTTTCTGTGGTGTGACAATTCCTGGGTTGACAATAGAATTCCCAGCCAGAAGGCTTACCAATAGATTCCACGAACTCCACTCACAATGGCTTTGGAGAGAAAGCTGTCCTTGTCCAAGGAGCTTAATTCCTCTGAACCTCATTATTTCTATCAATCAGAAATATCAAGGATTGTGGTAACCTGCCACTTTCTCTAGTAAAGGTAATCCTTGACTTATGACCACAATTGAGCCTATGTTTTCCATTGCTAAGTAAGACATGTATTAGAAGAATTTTGCTCCGTTTTACAACTTTTCTTGCCCCAGTAGTTAAACCACTCTGGGAGTTTATTGTTCTCATCTTTTGTCCGCGTCTCATGTTTTCAATTTCTTAGTTTTAGGAATCAATTGCAGAAATACTGTATATCTGTTACATGCAAATGAACACCACATAGATTTTAAATATCATATAATAAAGCATTGTACAGTTTATTTGATTTTGGTTTAGTATATTGTCTGGACATGCTAAGTCAATATGTGGCTTATTTAATAAACCAGGGTTCAACAAATCATGCCTTAGTTAACATAATGTAGAAATCCCAGATAAGCCTTTAGTCTAGAATACACCTTGGAAATGATAGACCAGCTGTTATGTTCTTAAGCCATTCTACTACCGTGTTTCTCACAAAATAAGGCCGGGCCTTATTTTTTTTTGAGCCCCGAAAAAACGGCTAGGATGTCTTTTCGGGGGTGAATTAATCCCCCCCCCCGGTGCACCAGCGCCGTCTCCAACAACAGCGTCTGAGTCACTCCCGCTTTTCCCCTGTCCCCGTAACAACAGGAAAAAAAGATTTTGAGGTACCTGGGAGCGCCGTGTGCTGTGTTTTGGTTTAATCCTGAGTGGCTGGGTGGGCGTGAGAAGAGCCAAGCGAGCGTCTCTGCTGCTGCTACCCTTGGTGCTCCAGCCTCGGGCTCTGCAAGTTTGCAAAGTTCCGGTGCGCAGCCCATTCCTGCATTCCACTTTAGCCGCTTCTTGGGTGGGGGAGCTGCCTCCGTAACTTCCACGGTTCCCGCCGCTGCTGCCGCTGTTATTGGAGACGGCGCTGGCGAGAGGGACAGCTGCAGCTCGGCCTGGGCGCTTGGAATGCAGGAACGGGCTGCGCACCGGGACTCTTGCAAACTTGCAGAGCCCAAGGCTGGAGCACCAAGGGTAGCAACAGCAGAGATGCTCGCTCGGCTCTTCTCACGCCCACCCAGCCACTGGGGATTAAACCAAAACGCAGCGCGCAGCGCTCTCAGGTACCTCAAAATGTTTTCTTTTCCTGTTGTTACGGGGACCGGGGAAAAGCGGGAATGACTCAGACGCTGTTGTTGGAGACGGCGCTGGTGAGAGAGGCGCCAGCACTGGTGGGAACCATGGAAGCTACGGAGGCCTGAGAAGCGGCTGAAATGCTCCTGGACATCCACGCCGACGCCGCCCGCCTGCTGACCCAGGTAAGGGAGGGGTAAGGGAGCCCTCTGTGCTCCACCATGGTGTTAGGAGCGGCTGATGGTGAGGCGTAGCTGCCCGCGGGGCATTCCTAATGGCAAGTTCCCCCCAGCCTTCCCCCCCCACCCAATTTCACATGTTTTAAACTAGGCCTAAATTTGGGGGGAGGGGCTTAATTTCATTTTATGCCTAGAAAACAAACTATTGCGGGGGGCGTATTGTTGGAGAAACACGGTAGTTTAACTCTATGGCATTCTTAACCAACATATTTCAGCCTAATACATGAACCCAGTCTGTGTGATTAGGTTGTATTTCAAAGCATCATGGGAACTCAGAGAAAACTGAACAAGAAAAACTGTTAATTCAACCATGGTAAGTGCACAACATAAGCACAAGCTATATGTTGTCTTGTAGCAATTTAGAAAGCCTCTGCTTTATTCTCTGGAATTCCTTTTATGCATTCAGCTCCTTCACTACATTATTATTTTGCTTTACTCTCTTTGAGATTCCAGATTGACTTCATTTCAAAGGAACCCAGAGATTGTTTTGCTTCACAACAGTCACTTATAAAGCTGATGGGCAGTGCAAACTTTGAAAGAGAAGATATGTATGTATTTTCCCTGTGGTGTGAATTAGCAACATCGTAGAAGATGGATGGAACCAGTAGGGGGAAAAGGAAAAAAACAGAAATCTAAATTCATAATCTCTAAAATGATGCCTTGTGGGCATAATTTGTTTAAAAAAAACAACACCCTGAAATATTCCCATTCTTGGTCCTCTCCCCTGAAGATATTTTAGTAGATTCAAAAGTCATTACCAGCTTTTTGAGTTTAGCTGCTATTGTCCAATTTGCTTAAACGTTTCCGTGAAGAGTTGAAAGTTCCTTGACAATGTATGCGCTCTCAGAACCAATGCAACATCCTTCACATCTGTTTTGCAATGCAGGATTCATTAGCGCATACTGTTCATTGGTAGTCAGTGACTTCTCAATGCAGAGTAAGCAAGCTGCTGCTTGACCCCTCAAAAATAAGCTCATAGTTGAGAAATGCCTCCAAGTGCTCTGTAAAGAAATGATGAAGTGATAAAGAATGTAATCGTAAAGAAATAAATGAAATGATAAAGAAAAAAAAGCTTTCATCCCTCCTCCATTCAGTCCATCCAGGGTGCCACAAATGTCTAACAAAGGCATGGGAGGGTGGGCCAGGGGTTCAAACTTCTCGTAGGTTAGTAACTTTGCTTGCCTCCTTTGCAAAGGGAAGGAATTTTCAGTGAGGTAAAACAGCCCTTCCCACAAAGGGCCTCCCAAAGCCGACACGTCCTCTGCTTTCTGTTCGGCTCAGTTCTTTTGGAGGGCCTAATGCATTCCAGATGTGCTGCTACGAATTCACAAAGGTTAGCAATCTGCAGGGCTTTCTGATTTCCCAGAGCTTGTCTGTGTGTGTGTATTAGCAACAGTATTTGTAAGCAACAATGCCTGTGACTAATTAAAACTTTTGTGGCTGGCAAGGACAGGCAAATGAATACGTGGTGGACATTTTCATGGTGAATGGGACATGACTAACTCCTCCTCATGCCAACAAAGTTCTGATCTGTCCAAAGGATGACTACTACAGTCATAGGAAAAGAACTCGGGGTGTATCTGATAAGAAAAAGAAATGGAGCAGCTTACTCCCAAAGGCAAGAGAGAGAAACATACATCCTTATTTTTCTGACCTGGGCTTCACAAAATCACGAAGCAGACTCCTTGTACCGACAAAACCCCCTTTTATTAGGCTAATGGGAATTCCTATCATTCACATCTAGCAAAGTCCCAGCAAACAGTCTTTCAAAGGGTGAATTACAACCACGGACCTTATCAGGCTTGGAGAACTGCCAGGCCAATAGCTTCCAAGCGCAAATGCTATACAAGAAAATATTTGGCAAGGAGTCTTTGAGAGTCACAAACAAATCTTCACACTAATTAAACAAACTAATTGCCTCCTGCAAACACCACTCCCCTTTCGCTCCACTCTATTCCGTATGGGAGGCGCCATTCACCATCCACCTGTGCCTTTACTCCCGAGTCTACCTTTGTTCCTTAACTGTTCCCTTCTCCTGGCAGGTCTGTGCACGCGCACATTGGAAGCAGGCTCCAGCCGTTCTTCTGCCCCACTGATCTCCGACTCCGAAGGCAGCTGATAACTGTCAGATGGCAGAGCACTCATCAGGGTTTTCCGCAGACTCCAGGTTCCTCCCCAAACTCCTCACTGTCCAAGTCTGCCGCCAGCTCTGCTGGCCGCTGGGGGGACACATTTATACAGGTAGGCCTCAATTTGCAACCATTCCTTTAGTGATCATTCGAAGTTATATGGGCACTGAAAAAAGTGACTTATGATTGTATTTCACATGACCACTGCAACAATCCCAACATTCTGTGCCATCCATGAAGCCTAGCAGGGATGGCTGGCATGAAAGGATGCCTACTAAGAGACCTGTTTCCAAGAGGGCTAATGCTTTGCTGTGATCCTGGGGTTACACATACACAATCCATCAGATGCTGGTAGGAAGCCACAACTGAGCAGAGAATCACAAGTGATATGAGCTGGGGCCATTGTTATGGTACTATTGGGAATCTTTTGTTTAGGGCATTGTGGTTTACTGGTCCACTATCACAGCCCTCCCATTCACTGCCAGCCAGCTGTCAAAATCAGAGCCTTCATCAGCCCCTTGCCACACACATTCACCGACACAAACCCACCAAACTACACATTAACTGCCAACAGTAAACAAAGTAAAAGTAAACAAATTGCAACCAGGTTTGGTATACAGTAGAAAGATGACACGATGGAATGGCTATGGCTATTTGGACTACCTGGATTTGGAGATGTTTCATTTTTAGCCCTGAGTAGGGTTATAATTTGGATTGAATGTTTTGTTAAATGTTTTAAATATCCATTACATATCAAGAAGATGGGATGGCCAAAAACTAAGTAGAGAGTGTCTGTATGATTGTTGTCCCCACATTTTTCTGGACATTTATTGAGTTGTCCAGAATTGCAGAAAGTTTGAGAAACACTGGTTTAGCTAAATGTACTTGACCATGATGGCAGCAAACATATCAAAAAGGTCTTTGTGCTGCCATCTATTGCTTGTCCAGATTTTGTCCAGATTCAGGTCAAATCTAGTAACCTGACTTTAATTCACTACTTCATTTTTAACACGCTTAAGAGACTAGGCTTTAGCACAAAAGTCAAAAGTTCTGATAAGTGAAATGAAGACAGCCATCTGCAAAGGATCCCCCCCCCCCCAGCCTTCAACTCCCAGAACTCCTAGAGCGCTGGCGAGGAATGGGAAAAATCTAAAGTTGCTCACCATCTCCTGTGATTTCTGTCTAATCTGTCTGTTTAATATTATCATCATAATAAAATAATATAAAAATAGTTATGTTAACAGAAGCTTTTAATATACCCCCTTTCCACCATAATCCTCTGTCTGTGTCAGAGATGAATAAGTGCTGGGGTTGTTATCTTTAAGCTAAACAACTTTGTTCCTAAATCCTTATATTTCCAGCTTCTTATTATAGGATAATATTTCAGCCTTGGCTTTACTTTACAGTTTATGTTAAGATATTTTTGGCACTCAATGCAACTGCCACAAATAATTATGGAATTATAATTAAACTATTCCAGAATATATTGAAATACACATACATGTAAAGAGACCAAGACCACTTGATATTTAACAGACAAACCCATTTATCTGCTAGACAAAAAACTCTCTTTGTGTCCTGGGGGAAAGTTGATGAAGAAGGAATAACTTTGAATTCTCCCAGCAGAGGATCCAAAAGCTTGTGATCTTATCTTTATTCCTGTTTTTATCATTCATAGAGTCCGTTGCTTGCATTATATATTCCGAAACCCATAGGCTTAACATGCTGGTTGCATTCACACAACATGTTTGTTAAGCCATCTTGGAATTTGTTCATTTTGAGTTCATGGAAGATGTGTCCTAGGTTTCTACCTCAGGATTATATAATTTGATAAGTTCTGCTAACTCAGCCAAACCAACAGATCACAGATAGGAAACCATGGCCTGGTCAAACCAGTTCTTTACTTGTGTGAGTAATTCCTCAAGATACCCATGGTTTCAACTGTTCCTGAAATTTCTCTGTCGCTGATTATGAATTGTCATGTGGACATTTGTTCTCTTCTGCCTGCTCTGAGTTGACTGCTATTCCTCACAAACAAGATGTTCCAGTACTAAAGGCTTTGGGTTGTGTAGTTTTTGACTGCACAACAAAAACAATTGTTCCTTTGTTTTCTAGTTGCATGTTCCAGAAGAGGCAACTTTTGGGTGAACTGGGCTAAGACCTCCATAGGCAGGTAGTGACACACAGTAGGCATGACTATGCTACATGTGTTAGCAAAGTCAGGAGTGCGTGTGTTATTTCCCTGAATGACAGATAGTTCTCAACATACGACCACAATTGAGCCAAAAATTTCTGTTGCTAAGCAAGACAGTTGTTAAGCGAGTTTTGCCCCATTTTTACAACCTTTCTTGTCACTGTTGTTAAGTGAATCATTGCAGTTATTATATTAGTAACACAATTGTTAGGTGAATCTGGCTTCCCCATTGACTTTGCTTGTTAGAAGGTCACAAAAGGTGATCATGTGACACTGCAACCATCATAAATATAAGCCAGCTGTCAAGCATATGAATTGCAAAGCTGGCTGGGGAATTCTGGGAGTTGAAGTCCACCAGGCTTAAAGTGGCCAAGGTTGGAGTCCCCTCCTATAGAGAATCAAACCACACTTTCCTCTCTACTGGACTGGGACTGCTTCTCGGTAATCCCTAGAAAACAGGCTGAGTTCGTGCATTTTCTAGGGCCAATAGGAAGACTTCTCTATAAAAGTAACCACTTCAAGCAGTAATTTCCTGGAGACCTTCAATTGTTGTGACTATCTGTCTCCAATAAACTTCACCTTTGCTTCAAGCAACTGTTCTGTCGCCTCTGAAAAAACCGGCTTGGATCAGATCATGAATTTCTTCCAACAGGAGTTATAGGGATGGCAAACAGCTGGACAAAAAGCCAAATAGTTTATTTCCAGACCAACAATGACTTGCTTTATTTCTTTGGGACTACGCTTTCAAAGAGTAGTTGGTGTCATGGAACCACTGCCTCTTTATCTGAGGGCACCATATGCATATCTGAAGTCTTTACCAAATTAATCTTTCATTGTAACCTGATTGAAATTGTGATGTTCCCTCAATATGGTTCAGGGAATTTTTGTGTCAGTTGATCTGATTTTGCTTTTCTGGGCTTTCATAGTTGGGAAATTCCTTAGACATGAGACTCCATTCAGTTTATCTCAGAAGCCTGTAATAATCACACGGACAGACAGACAGACAGACAGACAGACAGACAGACAGACGCACACATACACACACACCACACATGCATACCTCCCCTGCTACATCTCTGCCTTCCTATGCAGCTACTATGGCACATAATCATTTATTTGGTCATTGATTAAGCTATGACTCAAGTTTCTAATTTCATAGCAAGATTTTGCATGATGGTGGACAAAGCTGGGCATGACTAAGCTAGGCCAACTACTTCCTGTTTCAAGGAAGAAGGCTAGTAGGAGTGGAAGCCACTGGGCAAGGAGGAAATAAGGGAAAAAATGTGCCACGAAATCATGGTGAAAACAGAGCAGATGGAGAATGGATGAATAGTTTTGTATGCTGAGTTTCAGATAGATCCTAGTTTGCAAGGTCCAGATTGATTCTTTGCTACTAGTTTGCTACTGTGATGAATAACACCATGTTTATCACCAGAGCAGCCATTTTTGAATGAACATCTTCCCATCTCTTGGAATAAGAATTACTTATGAGCTGTGGTGGCGCAGAGGATAGAATGCCATATTTCAGACTAACTCTGCATTCCACTGCCAGGAATTTGATCCTGATTGGCTTTTGAGGTAGTCTATCTCATTTATCGGTCTTCAGCAAAATACACAACACAGGAACACTTGCTTTTATTAATAACAAAAGCAATGGATTCTTGATTGATACAGGCTATAGATTTATATCCTGATCTCCTAGCCAATGACTTTGATTAGGTTAACATAAGGAGCTGCAGTGGTGCAGTGGTTAGAATGCAGCAACTGCAAGCTACTTCTGCTGCCTGCTGGCTGCCTGCAATTTGGCAGTTCAAATCTCACCAGGCTCAAGGTTGACTCAGCCTTCCATCCTTCTGAAGTGTGTAAAACGAGGACCCAAATTGTTGGGGGCAACAAGCTGATTCTGTAAACCGCTTAGAGAGAGCTGTAAAGCACTATGAAGTGCTATATAAGTCTTAAGTGCTATTGCTATTGCTATACTTTTGCAGAGTTCCAAATGCATCAGCAGGATCCAAAATTTGGGGAATTCCTGTTTGTGGGCATCATCTGCCAAATTTGTTCATGTTCCTCCTGGTAAACAGATTGTAGCTCTAGCCTCCCTTGGAACTGATATCACCTCTTTGTTTTCCTTCTCCTCTACTTGTCCCTGGAAAGTGTAAATAGTGTGAAAAAGGGGAGATTTCAACAGAACTGCTTTATCTCCCTCACAACAATTGTGAGGGATGAGTTCCTTTCTTCTTTACAGCTATTAAATACTGAAGTGTTTGCTCATGGATTGGAGGCTCTGTGATCAGGCGCATTTCGGTCTTTGGCATATCTATAGTTAGGGAGGAAGGTTTGGCTCCATAACTCTCTGCTATTCTGGCAAATGTACCAGTTAGATTGCCCACATCCTTCCTATTAAGTAAGGAAAGTATGACTGAATGAGAAATAAGATCTTAGCTGGGAATGTGAAGTTTCCCTTGATAACGTTATGCGATTTCCTCTCTAGCCTTGAGTGATTCACTCCCAGGATGTACATCTGTTTACGTTGGGAGAAATGAAATGAAAACAAAATATCTCTCTCTGCATGTGCTTCCATTCATCCCACATTTATGCATCAGAAGCATATTCACATATACATACACTAAGCTATAAATATGTCAGACATAATGTTTCCTAGAATGGTGTGTCTGTCATCTTTCCCTCTCTCAAATATATACCAGTGCTTTTAATTTATAGGTAGTCCTCGACTTACAACCATTCCCTTAGTGGCCACTCAGTTACAACGGCCCTGTGAAAAAGTGACTTATGACCATTTTCCCTACACTTCCAACCATTGCAGCATCTCCATGGTCACGTGATCAGAATTCAGCCATTTGGCAACTGCCATGTATTTTATGATGATTGCAATGCCCTGGGATCACATGATCACCTTTTGTGACCTTTTAATGAGCAAAGTCAATGGGGAAACCAGATTCGCTTAACAACCGTGTTACTAACTGAACAACTGCAGTGATTCACTTCAACTGTGTCAAGAAAGATCATAAAATAGGGTAAAACTCACCTAATGATTCTCTTGCTTAGTGTTAGAAATTTTGGGCTCAATTGTGCTTGTAAATTGAGGACTATCTGTTACTTACTTACTTACTTACTTACTTACTTACTTACTTACTACCTTTATCATTTTTACAAATAAGTCAAGCCGGGAATATATCCAACAGACCTTCCTCCTCCTATTTTCCCTTGCCTCATCTATCAAGCCAACTACTCATGCTAGAGAGGAAAAAGCCACTTTGGAAAGAGCCAGGAATATATCCAACAGACCTTCCTCCTCCTATTTTCCCTTGCCTCATCCATCAAGCCAACTACTCATGCTAGAGAGGAAAAAGCCACTTTGGAAAGAGACCTTAGTTTAATGAAGTCTTCCTCTTTGAAAACAGCTGGTGCTAGAATACAAACCTAGTGGAATGTTTTGAAGGAAAAGATGGTTGCCTGGCTTCACACGTTGAGGGATTGCCCACTGTGATGTATAGCATCTTCCAGCCACTGCTGTCATGACAAATTCCTAATGCAAGTTCCATTTTGCTGAGGGGATGGGTGGGCGGTATTATAAACTGAAGCTGAAATATAATATTGTGTGCTGAGTTGTAGTTTCCTGAGGTTTTGAAGCCAGCCATTGTTTTTTATGAACCATCTTTTATGATTTAGCATAATGTGGGAACTCAGCTCATTGTGGCACATTTGTTTAATAGTGGCTTAACAAGATGTGTCCGCCCAATTTAGCAAGGTCACATCCATCTTGAGAAGTTACACCACAATACCTTTTTTCTCAAATGGTTAGGACCTTCTTGGACTCTTAGCTCAATATTTGATCAATAGATCAACATTCCCTTTAAAGTCCTTATGGCACAGGACCAGGATACTTGAGGAACTGTCTTATCCCAATTACATCGATCTATCTCACCTGGTCAGGCAGGGAGGGCGTGCTGCATATCCTGTCAGTCAAGGAATTTTGACTGGCAAGATCTAGGAAGAAGGCCTTCTCAGCTGCTGCCCCTCCCCCGTGGAACATCTTACCCCCAAAGGTGGGGTGAACCCCATTCTTATGGTTTTCCGGGCGAATTTTAAGACCTGTGTTTGCCAATTATCATGAGGGAGGCTGAGGGTATGATGAAGACCGAGGAGGGGTGGCTGATGGCTTGAAGACATCCCGTTGCCTAGTTAACTTTTTAACTTTTTCATTTTTTTTAACTTCTACTTTTACTTTTAAGTTTTAACTTGTTCTTAATTCTGTTTTTAACCTATGATTTTATTAACCTGTTTATATTATAATGCTATAAAGAGCCTAGGGTCACTTAGGTGAGATGGGCAGTACAGGAATTTAATAAATAACAATAAAATACATTTCCCACAATATTTCGGCCCTCCTGAAACTTAAGACACAATGGCTTTCCCATCATCTGTTCAGGTGGTCCTTGACTTACAACCACAATGGAGCCCAACATTTCTAATGTTAAGTGAAACATTTGTTAAGTGAGTTGTGCCCCATTTTGTGACTTTTCTTGCCATAATTGTTAAGTGAATCACTGTTGTTGCTAAGTTAGTAACACAGTTTTTAATTTAACCTGGCTTCCCCATTGACTTTGCTTGTCAGAAGATTGCAAAAGGTGGCCACATCAACCCTGGGACACTGCAACCGTCAAAAATATGAACCAGTTGTCAAGCATCTGAATGTAAATCACGTGACCATGGGGATGCTACAATGGTTATAAGTGTGAAAAACGGTCACAAGTCCCCTTTTTCAATCCCGTTGCAACTTTGAACAGTCACTAAATGAACTGTTGTAAGTCAAGGAGTATCTGTACTTTGCTGCTCCCCTTTGTGAACTGGAGACTCCTTGCAAGCTGTGTTCTCTGCCTGGCACTCACTTAAGATCCTTGTCACATCGCTGTTCAAGGCCCAAAGGCTCTCCTTGAAAGACAGGCACCGATGTCAATGACAAGAGCAACTCTTCCCTTGGCAGGAAGAAAATTTAGATAAGATAAGGAGAACAGAAAATCTTCTGAGGAAGGGGGAATGTGATGATATGTCCTTCATTTGAGCTTCTGTGGAAGTTTTCTTGGGGAAAAGAGTCTAGAAAAAGCTGTTTGGATCTGATTGTTCCTTCAAGGTAAATAGAGGAAGAATAGATCAGCAAGATTTAATCAGCCCTTAATACTAGCCGTTGTTTTATTAACCCAAACCCTAACCCAATCAGGACAATTTGTGTGAACAGAAATCAGTCCTAGAAGCAAATTGATTTTGTTTTTGTTTGTTTATTTCCCCCCCCAATTGAGATAGCCACCCACCTCACAAGACAAGTGACCCCGGGTGCTGTACTACAAAGCTAAAAAACAATAATTAATAAATACCAATAATTATTCTTACTTTTAAGAAGCATTACAAGTATAAAACCGATGCTAAAAAGAAATAATAGCTGAATATAATAATGAAGCTAACTCATTTGTTCATTGGTTCCACCCAACAAAACACAAAACAAAAAGAAAAAAAAAAAAAAAAGCCCAGGAAAGAGGGGAAGAAACAAAACAAACCCCCCAACCCCCCCACCCCCCAAAACCCCCCCCCCCACCCCCCCACCCCCCCCCCCCCCCCCCCCCCCACCCCCCCCCCCCCCCCCCCCCCCTTCTTTTTCTTTTTTTTCTTAGGGTCCCCCAGGCCAGATGGCACAAGCGGGCCTGGAGGGTCCTTGAGAGAGTCAAGAGTCATGTTGCCGGGGGGGCCAGGGGTGTGTGAGGGAATATTTCACAGTCCAGGCACCACAACTGAAAAATCCTGTGACATGTATCTCCCTAAATGGCATAACTCATAGCACGTCTTAACTCCAGGTAGTCCTTGTCTTACAAGAGTTCATTTAGTGACCGTTTGAAGTTACAACAGCACCGGGGGTGGGTGGGAGTGACTTATGACTGTTTTTCACACTTAGAACCAATGCAGTAACTCCATGGGTCACGTGATTTACATTCAAACCCTTGACAACTGGTTTGTATTTATGATGGTTCCAGTGTCCTGGCCTCATGTGATCACTTTTTGTGACCTTCCGACAAGCAAAATCAATGGGGAATCCAGATTCACTTAACGACCGGGTTACTAATGTAACAACTGCAAGTTATTCACTTAACAAATGGGGCAAGAAAAGTCGTAAAATGGGGTAAAATTCACTTAACAAATTTCTCACTTATCAACAGAAATTTCGGGCTCAGTTGTGGCTGTAAGTCGAGGCTTACCTCTATTCAATATGGCTGGACAGGTAGGTGTAACTAGAGAGAGGCGGCCTCTCAGATAACCGATCTACGGTCCGTCAGCGAGGAGGCTCTGCCTTCTTCCTCGGACAGTCATGGCTTCTTGAGGAAGGGGTGAATGCAAGGCTTCCTTAAGAGATAAAGAAACCCACACTCACTTTCAACTGACTCTCTCACAGGAGATCTGACCCTGCTGCAGTGTGCATATCTGAACTCTTTCCTTAAGTGCCAAGTTTTTGTCATGAGCTAATTTTCAATTTCCAAATCCCTCTCTAATTACAGTAATCAGAAACTATGCATAGGTATAGCCAGTATCCATCAGTGTTTATATTTTAGAAACTTTCAAATAAAGAAAAACCTGATGAAACCCCACTTCCTGTTTCTAAAGAAAATGGATAAATTTTAGAATCATAGGCTCATAAAATTACAGAGTTGGATGGGACCTGTGGGCATGGCTTGGTGGGCGTGGTGTGGCTTGGTGGGCAGGGCAGGGGAAGGATACTGTAAAATCTCCATTCCCACCCCACTCCTGGGGGAAGGTTACTGCAAAATCCCATTCCCTCCCCACCCCACTAACCTGCTTTCCGGCTCCATTCTCCTGCACAGGGCAACAAAAGAAGACCCAGCCAATCAGCTGGGACTCGGGAGGTAGAGAATAGATGGGGGTGGGGCCATTTCAGAGGTGGTATTTGCCGGTTCTCTGAACTACTCAAAATTTCCGCTACCGGTTCTCCAGAACTGGTCAGAACCTGCTGAATACTACCCCTGTTTTGAATACTTCGGACTATCTGTGTTCAGAATGTTATGTTTTAATATTTATTCAGAATGTTATGTTATGTTTTAAGAAGGCAACCATTTGTCTGAAATAGTTTTCTGCCTGAGCAGGAGAGATTGTACTAGAAGACTTCCAAAGTCCCTTCCAACTCTGATTCTGTTATTCAGATGTGTGTGTCTTCTAATTCAAGACACTGGTTCCCAGCAGCTCTAAACATGGTCGGGTATCTTATATAATGCTTTTTTCACATCTCAGAGGAGAATGCCTGCTAAAGCCTCCCAGGAAGCCATGATGGAGGTTGACAATAATTATCATCTATGGGGGCTCTCCTCCTCTTGTGGAACAGTTTCTGAGGCAAAGATATCCCCTGACCAATGGCCTTCTCAAATTGATCTACACATAGCTCTTTCAGAGACTGGTTGTGAAGACATAAACACCAGAATTAGTTTAATTGAACTGCTTATTGTACTACATATTCTTATTACTTTCTTTTTTTTTCCTCTGGGGGGGGGTTAGTTACAGATACCTGTAAATCAGCTGGAGTTTGACCAGCCTAGGGCAGTAAATAAATCCATGAATATATAAATTATTGGCTAATATTTGAGGGAGAGTTGCAGTTACATGGTTTGATATTGTAATAAGATCCATTGTTTCTTATTGGCCCTTTCCAATCCATCATTTCTATAATTAGAAGATCCCTGGTTCCCTGCAGAAAATTCTATGCATCATTAATGTTCTAATCCAGCAGTGATAGAAGAAAGAGGCCTTCTTGAATAAAATACTTCTCTCCTGGGAGCCAAACGGTCATGAATGGTTGAAGTGGTATATTGTGATGGGTGATTTATCCAAGTGACAGTTCCAACTGCCCGGGGATATAAATAGTTCTTCTTTTTTCTTCTTCTTCTTGATGAAGTCAGCACATTTTGTACTTTCTTTTCCATGTCAGACCTCTGATTCACTTCTTTTTTGCTTAGCATAATGGTCTTGGAGTATTTCTGGATGGTTGGGCCACACACGGTTCCTGGCAGCACCTCCTCATCCTTTTGTCACCAGCCACCAAGAAACATGTGGGGTTCCTGCCACCGTCACCCATTTTGGAAAGAGGTTGAAAGCCACAAAGGAAGCATTTTTGATTAAATAGTGTGTCCTTTGTAGGGGAAGGTTAAACTTCTAAGTCAGTGGCAAAAATAGAGCCATCTTCCTTTACCCTGTCAGCCATTGGATATGCCTTCACTCTTTGCCTGCAATTTGGCCCAGCCTTGGCTTTTATTTGGTTTATTTATTTAATAATCATATTTATATGGCTGCCCATCTCACGGAACGTGACTGTTGGGCTGATTGCAAGGAATCAAGTGTGACCGAATAATTAAAAGATCATGTTTCCAGTGTGCAAAGCTACTGTGAAAAAGTTGCTACTGATTTTTTTAATTGTTTTTTGTCTGATAGGCAGGGTGGCAGAAGAAATTCTGACTCATACAAATCCCTGCAAGTGCCAAGTTCCCAGGGTTGTGCGCAAGCATCTCCCCAAGGGCTAATCTTCACATAAAACCAGACAATTTTAATGTTAAGGTGCACACATGGAATTAGAATCAGTTGTTTTCAATCCTCTCTACTTTGCTTCCTCACCCTGTAACCATATACTACTTCAAGCCATTATGTACAAAAGGTACACAAGTTTAAGGTTAAGTTAATTGGGGTACAGGAAATCAGACTAATATAAAGCTTGGGATACTTTGTCAATTCTGTCTCCCTGCTGAGCCATCCAATCACTGTTTATTTTATATCTGTTCAAACTGCAACATTCCCATGCTTCCAAATTGGGCTTTTACCCCACCCTGGGGAAGAGTCAATCATGTTTTTATTTTGGTCATAGACCAAATACAGAGGAGAAATACAGAAGAAGAAGAAGACCTAGGCTGGGGGCAGAGTCAAGAGAGGACTCAGCCTAGAATCTTTATGTGTTCACAAATACTCCAAGTCCAGCCCCCGCCCCCCTTGAATTCCATTGACTCTTCTCTAGCACCAATTTAATGCTGACTATTAGTTGGCTATATTCTTGTGTATAGGCTTGAGTAATAAACCTTCTGAACTGGAATTTACATGCGATCCTGATCCTTTGTGCCTGACACTAGCATAACCTTGGAGAAGAGTTGTATCTGGTTGGTCCCTCTTTTTAAAGCAGGAGCGATCAACCTGTGGTCTCTAGGCCTAATGTGGCCCTTTGGCTGCCTCTGGAGCATTCTGTGGTTGCACCATTGACCTTCAGCAGCAACACTGGCAGTTTTTGCTCTGTTTAGGTCTTTTATTCTTTACAGTTTAAATGGTGGAGCTCTCCATCCATTCCTACTCCACTCCTGCCTCTACTCCACTCCCAGCAGACCAAAGATCTCCCTGATAATAAAAGGCTCCCATCCTCATGCTTAGCCCTCCCAACTCCAAAATTGAGCAAAATATGGGACCAACCTTTTTCAGCTCCTCAATAACTCTTTGGAAGGCTTTTTGCAGCCCCTGACTTAAATGAAATTGCCCACCCCTGACCTAAGGCAAAGTGGTTTTCATATCCAAATGGCACCTGTCCACTTGGAAAGAACAAGAAAGGTCAGATTAAGTTCTTAAAATGTCATTTTTGGAGAGACCAGCAAAATTAGGGCACCTTCAGGAATGGAACCCTGCCAATGAATAGCCATAGTCATGCAGGTATGTGGAAATTCTTGGTATGAACACCTCATCTTTGCAACCAGAATGGGGCAAATTCC
The DNA here is from genome assembly GCF_049901735.1 of Notechis scutatus. NCBI lineage: Eukaryota > Metazoa > Chordata > Lepidosauria > Squamata > Elapidae > Notechis > Notechis scutatus. The sequence continues at coordinate 126,880,863 of NC_142010.1, forward strand.
TAACTGAGGACTTGAAATCTGCCCATCATTCAGAGAGAGATATGGGACTTGACGTGGTTGAGAAAGAAGGAGAATGGTAATTTCTCTGTATTACTCAGGAATCTGGTATAAATTTCAGCTTCTACTTTCGTAACTTCCCACAAGTCACAGTTTGTTATTTCCTGCATCAGCACTGTTCAGTAATGTTCTGTCCCACTGCTATGATCCAGATTACACAGGGCGGAATAAAAGAATGTAAGGGTAGGAGGTGACCTTGAAAATTATCTGGTCAGCCCTCTGTCTAAACCCAGGAATCCTCTCTTCAGCATATGGCCATCCAGGCTGCCTTTAAAAATATTTCCAGTGACAGAGAATCCATCGCCTCCCAGGCAATTTGCTCTGTTGCTAAATACCTCTTACTACCAGGAAAAGGGAAAGAGGTATCAACTACTTTTCAGGGTGACTTTAAAAAATAGTTAAATGTAACAGTCTCTTTGCTTTATCTTGGGGCGGGGGAAGTTGTAATTTTTTTCAATGTTTGCTATTTATTTATTAAATTTGCTTGTTGCTCACCTGACTGCAAGATGACTCTGGGCCACTTACAACATCAAACGTTCATTTTAAACAATGCAGTGTAGGGATTATAAAACAGAATAGGAAAAGGAGGAGAATTAAAAGTTTAGTATTAAAATGAATGCTTTCCTGACATCCAATGGAAGTTTGCTTCCTTCTAATTTAAACCCATTGTGTCTTGTCTTCAAAAATGAAAACTGAATAGATTTACTTATCATTTATACTTCGGAAACTACAGGTTGTCCTCAGCTTATGACCACAACTGAGTCCACAATTTATACTGCTAAGTGAGAAATGTGTTGAGTGAGTTTTGCCCCATTTTATGACTTTTCTTGCCATACTTGTTAAGTGAACCATTGTAGTTGTTGAGTTAGTAACACAGGTGTTAAGTGAATCTGGTTTCCCCATTGACTTTGTTTATGACTTTGAAGGTCACTAAAATGTGATCACATGACCCAGGACATTGCAACCATCATAAATGTGAGTCAGTTGTCAAGCATCCGAGTGTAAATCATATAACCATGGGGATGCTACAATGGTCATAAGTGTGAAACCCGGTCATAAGTGACTTTTTTAAAGTGATGTTGTAACTTCGAGCGATCACTCAATTGTAAGTCAAGGACTACCAGTAAGAGGCCTTCCATCAAGTCTTTCTTCTCTTCTCTGGCTACCCCTACCAATGCCTCCATTCCTCATATTTTTTTCCACTCAAGTTTCTTCCAGTTGCTTTATCATCTTGGTTACTTTATTCTACAGAGGCGCCCACTTATCAGTGCTTTTCCTAAAATGCAGTGCTCAGAACTGGAGCTAGCATTCTGACCAGTGCAGGCATATTGGGACCAATGCAGAATAGAGAGAACCTATGACTTCTTTTGGTCTGGACACTCCACTTTGGATGCAGTTTAGGATTGCATTTGCTGTTTCTGCAGCTGTATCACCCTGTTTGCCCTCATATTCAGCTGCCCAGAATGGTCTCCCCTGTCCTGTACTTGTGCCTTTCATTTTTCTTACCCTCTTGAAAAACTGCATTTTTAACCTCTTGAAATTCATTGTGTTGCTTGAGCTTGTTGAGATCTTCCGGATGTTTCACCTATTTGTTACCTCTCATCTTTGTGCCATCTGCAAATGTGATAATCATATTTTTCATCTCCTCATCCAAGTCACTTGGAAATAGTTGTTGAGGTTTCCTACGACAGGCCCTGCTGCGTGCTAATCAACCTACCTTTCCTGTTGGTGCAGAGCTATTGCACATGCACTTGAAAGTTGATGGTTAAACCAGGTCTATATTAATCAAATAGCGGCATAGTCCAGCTCATCTTTTGCCTTCTTAATTCATTTTATATCTACTCAACAGTGGTGGGATTGAATTTTTTTTGCTATCGGTTCTGTGGGCATGGCGGAGTTTGGTGGGTGTGGCTTGGTGAGCATGGCAGGGGATGAATACTGTAAAATCTTCATTCCCACCCCACTCCAGGGGAAGGATACTGCAAAATCCCATTTCCTCCTCACCCCCACTAATCTGATTTCCAGCTCTGTTCTCCTGTGCAGGGCAATAAAAGAAAACCCAGCCGATCAGCTGGGACTCGGGAGGCAGAGTGTTATGAACTAAGTAAATGCATTTAATAAAGCTTGACAACCTTACTAGAAAAGCAGGCTCATAATCCTGCAATTCTGATTGGCCCATAAATAGCGAATCATGATTGGTCTCTTCTGGGCAATCTGATTGGCTAATAGCGGGTCGTCTCCCATTGGGCACAGTTTAAACGCTCCAACGCAATTCATTGGTTAATGGGGCAGCAGCCATCTCTATAAAAGAGCTGCTGCTGCCCAAGGGTTTTGCTCTGTTCCTGATTGTTAATAAAGAGTTGAAGTTCACCATTCACTGCCTCGTCTCCATTCCTTGCGCCCATGCCCAGAACATAACACAGAGAATAGATGGGGTTGGTGGGGCCAGTCAGAGGTGATATTTGCTGGTTCTCTGAACTACTCAAAATTTCCGCTACTGGTTCTCCAGAACTGTTCAAAACCTACTGAATACCATCTCTGCTACTCAAGCTTCAAAGCATAATTGAAAAGCCTGCACAAATAAGAAACTCACATACACAGCATCTTCACCGGTATAGTTATATCTGCTTCTCCATTATTCAGGTCTTTGGAAGGGTGTAAGGAACATAGTTCCCAGATATTGCTGACGTGCTGTGTCTAGTTTCTGCCAGCAAGGCCCTTAATGAGAGATTTTGCAGTTGGAATTCAGCCACCTTTAGAGGCTCCAGAAAGGGGGGAGGAGGATTAGAACAATCTTAGTTCAACAGCCAGATGTTCATTTGAAACAGGTTGCTAAGATTAGGGAAGAGATAAAGAAAATAAGACTAGGTGACATATTGATCTGCTGCTCGGTATTAAAATTCTACATACCGGTTTGCTGAGATAAGAGAAAACACTAAACGAATGGACCTCAGAATGTAGTGGAGCCTGTTTGGAAACTCTTCCGTGGATTTTAATCCTTCCCAGGCCCATGGACTATTTTTGTTGGAAACGTGTGGTAATGGCAATGGCAAGCCTGTGGCAGTGTGATGCATGCTGGGTTGCCCCACCCTCTTCCCACAGGTATCTGCCACAGTATCTTGATGCCATTCTCAGGATTTGCGATTCTGAAGAATATTTGATCCTACAATAAATAAAGTGGCATATAAAAAGGGAGAGGTGCGGGATGGTTACGCTGGCTCTGACGTCATCTGAGTTGCTTCCCTGAGGCAGGTAGCTCTTTCATACTTCCTTAGCTGTCTGTCCACTGTGTTATCGCGGTCATCCCCCATGTTCTGGAATGGTTGCTGGCCTGTGTTGGATGAAAGCTCTCAAACAGTTCTTGGTCTGCTGTGACACATATAACTGACCACAAGGGTTTGGACCAGTGTTGGCGGCTATTGATCTGAAGGCCAACTCTGACCAGTTCTGAAGTTCAAGCCAAATGTTAATTAAAGAACAGGAACTGCTCTTGCTAAATGTAAAATTCAGCACTCTGTCTCTATCCATCCACACAGTGGATGGGAAGAATTAGATATGCAGTAATATATATTCTCAAGCGACGATTGCAAGCACCTCTGTATTTATTGTTTGTAGTTGTCTTACACTCCTACATGGTGGCTCTAATTCTTCATTGCAAATAATAGTTATTTGTGTATCTAATTTGCCCATACTGTCCAGTTTCCAAAGCACTGGCTGCTCAATCCATTCATGTGGCACGCGGATGGAAATTGTGTACTTTACTTCATTAATGCATCTCAACTAGTTTCCTTTCCAAAATATGCTTTGCACAAACTCTTAAAAATTGCACCCAGTCTATGGGATGGCAAGTCAAGTTCTTTGCTGAAGTGCTGCACAAATGAAATAAGTGGAATCAACCCCTTTTCACTTCTTACCCATCTGACAAGCCTCAAAAAAGGGCCAACTCCATCCAGTTTCTCGGGGAAGAACAACTGCATTCCAAGTGTCCAGAAGCTGCTACAGTAGTTGTGTGGTCTAAGGTAGTTTGAGGTCACCTTTTAAAATTTCCAAAGACCAGAGAACAGCGCCCATGCAAAATAAAACAGCAAGAGAACAACTAGTATTTTCTTCTCTCCGTTGCAAATTACTCATATTTAGTGGTATGTTCTAAGAGCAAACTAGGTATTTATACAATTTGATGGTTTAGAGAGCAATCCTTGAGGCCAGCTGACTAAAAGTTCAAGTAGGCTGAGATGCACTGCAGCCTAGACCATGCCTGTCTTCCTTCCTTCTTTCCTTCCTTCCTTCTTTCCTTCCTTCCTTTTTTCCTCCCTCCCTCCCTCCCCTTCCCCTTCCTTCTGATTGCCCACTTATCATGGCAACTCTAAATGGCTAACAATGCCTTTAATTAATTTTCTGAAGAGAGTAATAATAGGTAAAAAATTGGATAAGTTAGATTTCCTTAAATACACATTGGGGGCTAACTAGCTGTGCCAGCAGATAACTTTTGATTAGTTAGGGACTGGGGAAAATTCTTGGATATGGGAAGCTAATTTGTAAAAAGAGTTTAACCTATATGAATAGCGAATTAGAATTTTTATTTATTTGGTTCAAATTGTCCAGGCTGCCCTTCAAAAGCTAGTGTTGAGACATAACGATACTGGCCAGAGAGCACTGTGCACCATCTAACGTCCTGTCTCTTCTAAGTTCACCTGTTAGATGCAATGGGCAACTCTGTCGAAAATACTACAGGAACACTTTTGCCAGTCAGATTGGTTTCTGTGGAGGGAATTAAGAGGACAAGCCACCTTATGATGGGAATAAATGGTTATAAATGGTTTATAAAATAGATGCCTAATATCCATGGTTCAAATTATTTTAATATTAATGTGAAGAGAGATGGAAGAGAGAAAGAGAATGATAAAAGAACATTTTATCACTGGTTTTTCCTTCACTGAAAATAAACAAAAAGATCATTGAACAATCCAATTCAGAGTTCTGACTTGAGATACAAATGACCAAGAATCAAATTCTATTCTGGACACATTATGCAATGATCCAGCTCTCTGGAAAAAAGTGTAATGCTGGGAAATGTGGAGGGAAAGAGAAGAAGAGGACAATCAGCAGAAAGATTCGGTTACAGCAGTGACGGGGATTTTGTAGTGAGTCTTGAAGGACCAGATTGTGTCCTTTTCCTGGAGAAAACCTATGTGATCTCAAAGAATTGACCATGACTTGATAGCACATAATTAATCATCAATCAAATTGGATATTTCCCCAGTTTTGAGAAGTTGAAGATAGGCTGCCTAGAACTGAAATAATGGTTTCACATATTGCTTTGCAACTTGAATGAAGGATGTCAACCTGCATGAAGGATGGGCTTGCATCATGAAAACCAAGCCCCACAAACACTTTGCACAGCAGTAGTTGAATCATTGCGCAAAATATGCATCCTTTGACTCATGATCAGTCACATTATCTGACAGCAATGAAACGTGTCCATTTGACATTCATTTGGTGTCCTGGTGTCCTGGAAGTTGATTCACAGATCTTCCTAAATACGTATGTCTGTAACAGTATGTTTGTAGAGGGGAAAAAAACCTCATGTAATCCTTAAGATAAAGTTAAATGTCAGTGATTTGGCATGAAGGATGGGAAGAACAGATAGGCCTCTGTTGATGCTTTATCCTGGATAGTGTTTTTCTTCTTTCTTGTAATCACTGGAAAAAAAAATGGAATCTGGGATTATTGCCTGTTCTTTTCTTTTCTTTTTTTTAAAGTTTTGCTGTGAAATATAAATAGAAACATACCCTTTTGGGACATCAGAGGGACAATCTGCTTCGAAATTAGAAAGGGACATTGAGTTGCATTACAAGAAACATTTGTTCACGATTGAATCAAATTATTTAGGGAGCCAGATTATTGTATCAATTGCCTTCACACTCCTGGAATCAAAAGAAAGTAATATTCAGCTCATGCTAGTTGCAGAGCTGTTTTACTTTCTTCTGTTCAATTGTGTCTAGTTCTCAAAGACTGCCTGGATAAGTCCCTGCATTAATTCCAAGGGACAGACCTATTGTATCTGTATGTATGGCTTTTAATTGTTTGATAATGTCCCACCAAAAAAAAAAAAATGCTGAGATCCTAGAAAGAGTTTAGAGAAGAGAAACAGATAAGGGTTCCAGAAGCCAAACCATACTATGGGTGATTGAGGAAACTTAGGTGTACCTAGTCTAATAAAGAGAAGGACTAACGGGTAACATGATAGCTGTTTTCCAGTACTTGTGGGACTGTCATGGAGAAAAGGGAGTTGACCTATTTTCCAGGGCGCCTGAGGGCAGGACAACAAGTAACAGATGGAAACTTATCAGAGATCCAACCTGGAACTAAGGAAAATTTTCCTGATAGTGAGAACAATTAATCAGACTTGCCTTCAGAAGTTGTTGGTGATCCATCACTGGAGGTTTTCAATAAGAGAGTAGAGAACTATTTGCTAGTATGATATAAGTTCTCCTGCTCGAGTTCAAGCTGAACTGGAAGGCCTCCAAGTTCCCTTCCAACCCTGTTCTATGTTTATGTTATTCTATGTTCTAAACACACACTCACATATGTATGCACACTGTCCAATGTCTATAGAAGAACTTGAGTTTGGAGCATTGAATGTGGAGTAAGACACCTTCTTCAACTCCCATCAGTCCTAATTAACATGTTCCCAGTAAAGATGCAGGGAATTGTGGTTCAGTAACATCTGGAGGCCACCGTTTCCCTGTGTCTGCTATTTCTGCTATTTCCCTATGTATGCTAAATCATGGTTGGTATGTAGGTGGCCCTAAGACCACAGACAGCACTGAAGTTTGTTTTGTATTATGTGTGTGAGATCCTCAAGACCATATAACTTAAACCTGACAGCAGTTTGCTATCATTTTGAGTTGGGAAACATACAGGAACTGTAGGCTAAACTTAAGATTTTGCTCATCACTGTTAAAAAATATCCCCAGAATGTCAAATCATTAATAGATTAATTGATGTATTGAATGGCCTTATTCGGCCACTTTGACTGCCAAAAGACTGCCTAACCCTGAATTAAATGCTACTTAAGACTTGGGTAACTCTTGATATTTGAGGCAAGCTAATATTTCTTAGCACTATGAGAACACGCACATTTTCCAGGTTAGAAGACAGCTGAAAGTTGATTAGCTTTGCTCTTCGTTTAGGGGAGATTCATAACAGGAGGAAGGAAGCAAGAATCAAGGCAAGGCTTGAATTGGCCTGCTATGCCTAGGCAGGCTTTCTGGTATTGCTATATTTCTCCAACTGAACAGAATTTCTGGATTTGATTAAAACAAGCTGCAAACCATACTATTAAAGCATACAATTAAAGCAATCCCCCACCCCCCCAGACTTTCTTTTATTTTAACTACTTAGGCTTGTGAGTGAAAACAACCTGGGCCTCATTCAGGCCTCTGAACCACACACTACAGACAATAGAACCTGAGGGTCGTCAGGCTAACCTGTTTGAAGAGGATCACCACACAAGGAGCTGTCGCTTTAAGAGAAAGTTTATTCTGCAAAGAGTTAATATTCAGCAAAAAAAAAAAAGTGGGGAGGTTATTGTGGTTGCAACATGTTTCTGTTAGAAGTGACTCACTCCACTGTTGGCCGATTTATAAACTTTGGAGAGGGGAGGGAAGATACCATGGATTGAGGGATCAAGGAGGGCAGAGCAAAATCTGGGCTGTAGAGGAAGAGAGACAGTGGAGAACGAGGTTCTGATTTGCTGGGCCTGAAATCCAGAGCGGGAAGCAGTTATTGAAGTGCTCTTTGGACCTTCTTGGGGAGCAGTGCTGAGGAGCTGCCTCTGGCTTGGTGTGTGAGGAAAGCAGACATGAAGCTCCTGTCGCTGACTCTGCTCTTCCAGCTCTTCGCCTGGGTCATCTTGGCCAAGGGGGCTGCTCTCAACAGCATGGAAGAGGAAGAAGCTCTGGTAGGTTGGGCCCAGAGACCCCCCACCCTTTGATGGGAGAGCAGAAGCCTCTGTATGGTGGACCATCAGGAGGAGACAAGAAGGGTGGGAAGAGCTCACTCTCTGGCCTGACCGGGCCTGACTTACCTGACCTGTATCTCCAAAGCTCAGGCTTTTCTTCCTTCTGCTCGGACTTCAATCCTCAATTCATCTTTTTTCCAAATTGAGTTGCTTTTATTCCAGAGTTTTTTAAAACTACAATGTTTACAAAATACGGGGAGTTGAACATTTTCTGGCAAAACAGCCAAGTCTAACTCTTGTGGGGGAGAGTGTATGTGTGCAAAGCTTGCTTGTGTTGTTAGCAATAAGTCAGCATGCTTTGTGTTATAGAAAACAAGATTAAGTGAATAAGCCATGATTGAATTACCCAATGTAGATGTTGTGCCAGCACGGCTGGTCAGAAATGTTTCTTCCTGGTCCTGCAGGAAAGATTGGGGAAAGGTTTTCCAAGTATTTGTCTGTCTCTTTCTCTCTCTCTCTCTTTCTTTCTCTGCCTATCTATCTATGATATCTCTATCTCTCTCTATCTCTCTCTGTCTATCTATCTATCTATCCATCCATCCATTCATCCATCTATCTATCTATCTATCTATCTATCTATCTATCTATCTATCTATCTATCTATCTATCTATCTATCTATCTATCTATCTATCTATCTATCTATCTATCTATCTATCTAATCCAGGGGTCTTCAAACTTGACAGCATTAAGACTTGTGGACTTCAACTCCCAGAATTCCTCCTCCAGTCATCTTAGCACAGAAATTCTGGGAGTTGAAGTCCACAAGTCTTAATGCTGTCAAGTTTGAAGACCCTTGATCTAATCATTGCCTAGACCTTGATCCAAGAACAAAAATTAATATATGAAACTGGGTGGATAAAGATGGCATTGATAGGGTTCATGTATTGTAATAAGCCATTACCTGGTTCATTTGTTTTGGCATCGAATAATGAGTGAATTCAGCCAGTCTTCACTTTTATTTTAGTCTATCTATCTTCACTTCTGACTCAGAGTTGCGTCTATCTTCCTGGCTTTTAATGAATCTCAGATTTCATCTTCCTGGTTTAATCCAGGTTGACTCAATTTATCACGGACTCTGTTCTTGTGGCAAAATGAATGGCTGACTCACTTGTGATGAGCTGAAATGGCAGATTGAGGAGTTTTGTGGTACTGTGCAACCAAGGCTGCAATTTTGGCTCACAGCAAAAGAATCTGGTCCGATCAGGGAGGGATCACAGCAAGCAGCAATATGCTATTTATAAAAATGTGTGCATGCCATTAAAAATGTAGCAACGGTTACACAAGTGTGAATGTATCTGTGAAAGAGAACATAATGCTTTGGAAGAACAAAGGGGCTATTATGGATTATCCTCTAAAATGTGCATCTGCATGAGAACTCCTAGCATTTGTGCTACTTTGCTATCTCAATTCACTTGAAGACAGCAGGGAGATCCAAATAGGTGCAGAAAAAGGAAGGTCTGTGGCCTGCAAAATCTAGCATTGATTAGCACAGAGAGAAATTACCACAGGACCTCATGGAGGTTACTCAATGTCAACCTCTTTAGATGGTCTGGATCCAAAAATTGCTCCAAAAGAAATTGAGATTGGTTACACTAACACAATCTCACAAGCCTGATTGTGTCCAGCTTCCTCCTCCTCTTTATAGTTTATTATTCTCTTTATAAAGGAGGTGTACACTTGAACTACTTCTATTATCTTGTTGTTCTGGCCTTTAAAAATGCTTTAGCCCTTTTGCCTTGACAATGGCTCCTGCCTATCTTCATCAAGGTCATCTTTATTAGCTTTTTATCCCACCTTTATTACTTTATTATCAGTAACTCAAGGCAAAGAACATACATATTACTCCTTCCTTCTATTTTCCCCACAACAACAACAACTCTGTGAGGTGGGCTAGGCTGAGAGAGAGGGACTGGCCCAAAGTCACCCAGCTGGCTTTCATGCCTAATGTGGGACTAGAACTCACAGTCTCCCGGTTTCTAAGTCAGCACCTTTGCCACTTCACCAAACTGACTCTGTATTTGTCTATGGAGATTCTCAGTCATCCAGGTCATGGTTGTCCCAGAGGTGCTTTTTCAAAAGGCAACTAGACTTTCTTTTTTTTTTTCCCCTTGTCTGACTGACTGAAGAACTGAAGAAGTTTCTTGGATGAGAAGTGAAACGTCTTCAGGGGAAGACAAGGAAAGTCCATTTGCCTTTTGAAAAAGCACCTTTGGCTCTGTATTTCTACACTCAGTTTGCTAGGACTGTCTGTGTTCCAGTTATGTTGGGGGTGAGTTTACCTTTAAATTTTATTTCTTTGTTTCAGGATTTCCTGCTGCAGTTTGGATACTTACAGCAGCCGCTAGAACAGTTCTCCCATAAATTCACAGAAGAGGAGATCGAGGTTGCTTTGAGGTAAAACAAAGACCCCAGAGACATTAAACCAGAAACATATTTCAGGAAAACATATAAAGACTTTGGGTTGTCCTGTCAGCAGTCACATTTGGGGGACCACAAGGGAACCGCAGACAAGCTCAGCACGACTTAGGCTACCGGGGTGGGGGGAGGGGAGGGCATGCAGCAAGTGTCCTGCAACCTGAGAAACTTGGGATCCACGTGTTGGACAATGCCAGTCACTGTGTGTATTCTTTTCTCCCTCCTGTTTCTGTTTCAACAGAGCTTTTCAGCTTGCTTCAGGACTGCCAACCACTGGGCAGGTGGACATGGCAACCCTCTCCCAGATGAGGCAGCCCCGCTGTGGTGTGGATGACCCCTTCAATGAAAGGACCTTCAAATATCTCCTCTTGGGTGAGCATCCCTCAAATTGCTTCCTGGAGGCCAGGTGGTTCCCGCAGAAGTCCTGTGTCTAGGGAAAGGGTGAAGGATTATTAAAAGTTGGAAGAAAGGGATTTCAATTGCCCTGAGATGCAGATCTCATCCTTGGGAATTCTGCTTCAGGGCCCTGTGTTTGAATCGAAAGCCTTTTTGGTGTTGGGATTCACATAAATAGAGTAATCACACCTTTTTTCAGATAGTAATAGCATTAGCACTTAGACTTATATACTGCTTTACAGTGTTCTACAGCCCTCTCAAAGGGGTTTACAGAGTTAGCATATTGCCCCCAACAATTTGGGTCCTCATTTTACCCACTTCGGAAGGATGGAAGGCTGAGTCAACCAACCTTGAGCCTGGTGGGATTCTTTCTGCCAAATTGCAGTGGGAGTAGCTTACAGTACTGCACTCTAACCACTGCACCACCGAGGCTCCATTAGATGCTCTTATGTAGCCCGAATGGCACATTCACACACAAAAGGGAACTATCACCCTTGTAGGAGTCACAAGGTCTGCTAAAGTGGGGGGGGGGGGAACTGAGCCAGGCACCCCCAAGTGAGGGAACATCTTCCTTTGTTGCTGTCCCTCTTCCTTGAAGGATGTTCCTACCAAGATTACATTGGCTCCCATCCCGCTGGTTTTTCAGAAAGTCATCAAAACGTGGTCCTTCCAAAGAATCTCATAGATTGGTGATAAGCGGCTCTCTTGCTATGGATTGTGTGTATGTGTGCGTGTGTGTGTGTGTGTGTGTGTGTGTGTGTATTCTTCAGGGCACTGTTGCTTTGTTTCTGTTTGGCTTATGATTGTTATTCAAGGGTATTGGGGTTTTCTTTTGCTAGCAGCTTTGAGTCTTGTTGGACTGAGCGGCATATAAATTGTAATACACGGAGAAATCCTGAAAGATAGAGCAGTGTAGACAGAGCATGCTCAGTGAACCTAGAATACTGGGTGGTTATTTGGGAGCTTGTCAAAAATTGCATAGAGGAAGGGTAGAAAAGAGTGTTGGAATCAAGGTTCTGTTCTACACTGCAAATTTTTGTTATTGGTGCTTTTAATGGATCATGACTTTCTATATTGTATACAAGTCAGCCTCGATTATGATCACAATTGAGCCCAAAATTTATGTTCCTAAGTGAGAAATTTGTTAAGTGAGTTTTGCACCATTTTACGATTTTTCTTCTCACAGTTGTTAAGTGAATCGCTGCGTTTGTTAAATTAGTAACACCGTTGTTAAGTGAACTGGCTTCCCCATTGACTTGGCTTGTCAGAAGGTCGCAAAAGGGGATCAAATGGGACACTGCAGTGGTCATAAGTCTGAAACAGTTGCCAAGCATTTAAATTTTGATCATGTGACCAAGAGGATGCTGCAAAAGTCATAACTGTCAAAAATAGTCATAAGTTACTTTTTTCAGTGCTGTTGTAACTTTGAATGGTCACTAAATGAACTGTTGTAAGCCAAGGACTACCTGTGCAATCTTGCCTGCAAAAGACCTATGAAGGAGGTGTACCTACATACCACAGGAAGTCTTCGACTTACAAACATTCAAAATTAAAATGGTGATGGAAAAAATAACTTACAAACCGCTTCTCTTGCTTACAACCATTGCAGCATCCCCACAGTCTCACAATCAAAGTTTAGGTATTTGGGAACTGTCAAATATTTACAAAAGTTGCAGGATCACATGACCCCCAGCTTTGGGCAAGCAAAGTGAGTGAGAGAAGCCAGATTCACTTAATGAACACCTGATTTACTTCACCATTGTTGTGATTCACTTAACAGCCGTGGCAGAAAAGGTTGTAAAATGACTCATTTAACAACTGTCTTGCTCCACAACAAAAATTCTGGTCCCAACTGGGGTTGCAAGTCAAAGGCTACCTATATATCCACGCTTAGCAGGGACAAACCAGTATTATATGAGTAAGGTAGGAACCTATGTGGTTTGCTAGGGAATTAAATCAACGCGCCCCTCCCCCCTTTTTTTTTCCTTGACAAGACACGATTCCATTTTTCAATTCAGTTCAAAAAAGGGTTTATCTCATTGGTAAGTCTTCCTGGTGCTGATAAGGTAAGATATGCGGGAGACTGCTACTATTTCTTATCTTATCAAGGGAGATAAGACTGAGCCTCTTTCCCAAGCCATCACTTGCCAGAGGATTCTGGTGGATGTAGAAGTTCTTTTTAGTTTGGAGAAAATAAGAATTAAGAGGCTTGTGGCGCTTCTGTAAGTTCTCTGAACATTATAATCATCAGCAAAGAGCTGGAAAGTGTCTTAAGAACAGGTGGCTATTCTCAAAGGCACCTGGTAAGCTGGTAAAATCTATAATTGATGGATTACAGCATTTTTCATGATGATGCCTTCCCTTCTCAATTAGAATGGCAGCTACATCTTCTCATCTTTCCTACTGTCTTCTCCTATTGGTATCTTATGATTTATCACTTGCTGTTTGTATCTTATGATTTATGATTGTACCTCATGATTTATGATCTATGACTTAGTTTGTTCTTTTTATGTGCACTAAATGCTTATGCACTGGAGACAAATTCCTTGTATGCCAAACCACACTTGGCCAACAAAGAATGTTCCTATTCTTACGAATATAGTTTCTCCCATTTTTCTTAAAAAATATTTGAGCCGAGTTCAAAAATATCAGAGCTACTGTAAGTTGGGAAAGACATTTTGCGATTTTTAAAAATTATTTTCATTTTAGAGATGAGATACGGAGACCAAAGTTTTTAAAAAATAAACAGTCTGATATGGGGCTGTTACCACAGATGAGGGGTCTTCAAACTTGACAGATTTAAGACTTGTGGACTTCAACTCCCAGAATTCCTCCTCCAGTCATGTTAGCTCAGGAATTCTGGGAGCTGAAGTCCACAAGTCTTAAACTTGCCAAGTTTGAAGACCCTTGCCATAGATTAACACAGCTTTTTTTCCAAGGTGAGGTTAAATACAAACTGAAAGTCTGTAACCTACTTTGTAGCTCCGCTCTGAAGCACTGATGATGTTACTTAGGGTAATGAAACATCTGCAAGAAAACAAGCAAACTCAGAGAGAACCAAGGACCCTTCACTCTGTAGCTTGTCCTGAAACTTCTACTTCTAACCCAAATTGAGATTTGCTATGTTAAGCTCAAACAAGTTTTGATATGAAGATATCAGTGCTAGAGTCAAGGACATGTTGCCAACCAAAATCTGACAATGTAAGCCATGTGCATTCATTTACGTTACTTTTATCTTGCTTTTCAGTGTTCAAAAAAACTAATCCCAAAGTAGTTTACTGTCAGATGTTAACTTCCTGCATGTGGGGAGCTGATCATAGAATTTATTCTGCTGTAGAAAAAGTTCCGGGAAATAATCTTAAAATAATAATTTTAAAATAATCTTAAAAATCTTTAAAAAGGGAGTACATGTAACAACATGCAAATGTGGATGGCTAATATTTTTCATATTTTGGGATGTTCTTGCTGCATCAGCGTGTCCAATTAAACGCATTCAATACAGATAGTCCTTGACTTACAACCATTTGTTTAGTGACTGTTCTAAGTTACAGTGGCACTGAAAAGTGACCTATGAGCATTTTTCAACACCATTGCAGCATCCCCATGGTCACGTGATCAAAATTTGGAGGCTTGACAACTGGCATATATTTATGATGGTTGTGGTGTCCTTTTGAAACCTTCTGACAAGCAAAGTCAATGGGGAAGCCAGATTCACTTAACAACCATGTTACTAGCTTAACTGCAGTGATTCACTTAACAACAGTGACAAGAAAAGTGATAAAATGTGACAAAACTCACTTAATAATCGTCTCAACAGCAGCAACAGAAATTTGGGCTCAATAATGGTTGTAAGTCGAGAATTAGCAGGCAATCGTTTCAACTGTAAGGCTTCCACTTGCTATGAATTTCCCCCATGTAAACCGATTTAAAAAAAACGATAAAGGAGAATATTTGTAGCTCAGGGATAACATGAGGGGTCCTTGGAACTCTCTGAGCTTAGTTCTTTTCTTGAAGAAGTTTATTTAATCAGAATAAGTGACATCATCAGTGACAAAGATCAAAAGCGGGTCATGCTGAGTTTGCAGAGACTTCATGGAGAAGTCTAGGTAATTTTCTGGCTGTAATACGGAGACAGTTTTTCCCCTGTCTTTTTCCATGAAGCCTTTCAATTTACCCAATTAGCTTATAGCCCAGGAATTTTTTGATAGTCTCCATCCTAACCAGGCCCGACTATTAACTCACCATGCAAATATAAAGCAGTTGCACATTGCAGTGAAAGATAATTGAACCTGGAGAAACTCTCCAGAATTTGGATGTCTTCCCTTTTAAAGATCCCCAGATGTAGAAGAATTTAAGAAGGGGAAGAAAAAACAGTTCCTCTGCCTCAGGAAAGTAGAAAGGTGAGAAAGAGATTCAGAAAAAGTCTATCTCGACTTTTCTTTTGTCCTTTTAGAAAGGAGCCGTGAAGGGTTTGGGCAGGCTTTCAAGATTTGTGTTAGTGTATCAAATAAAAATGAAGTTGCTTTTCTGGCATTCCTGCGGTGTCTGGTCTGTCTCAAAAGGCTGATTTTGGATTTGCCTGGGAGTATCTTTGAATCTGCTTTGAGCTGATATGTTTGAGCAAAGAGATGCACAAAGCCAAGATTAATGAATTAGTCTACTCACCCCACCCATGCTTAGTATGAAAGGAATGGACATGTAGCTCTGACCGAAAGTAGGAATTAGGACCAGCTTGTAGTGGTTGTGGTTGTAATGGCCTGGGAAGCCAGTTTTACTCATGCTGACTGAAAAAGTAAGTCCAATAAATTTCTTTAGATTAGGGTATATTTCCAAGTATCGTAACAGTTTCTTTGAGGTTCCATGTTGGTCTTTTGCACCAGAATAACGAAGTGATACCCTAAAGCAGGAGTGTCTATGGAGATTGTCAGTCATCCAGGAGAGGATTGGGGAGGGGGAGAGAGAGAGAGAGCTGGTAACCAAACTTTAAAAGTAGTGATGTCCCCTTTTTGTGTTTGTTTTTAGGATTCACACAAAGGCGGTGATTCTCCCAACTTTCCTCCTGCCTTATTTCTGTAGGGGAGCCAGTGCTCAGTTATTGATTCCTCTGATTCTGTGCCTCCTTCTACAGGTCGCTGGCACAAGAAACATCTAACTTACAGGATCTACAGTTACAGCAAAGACTTGGGGATTCCTGCCACACGCACTGCAATCCAGGCAGCATTCAAGTACTGGAGTGATGTGACCCAGCTCACTTTCCAGGAGGTGCGGACTGGCCGTGCTGACATCCGTCTGTCTTTCCATGGTGCTTCTCCTTGGATCTGCTCACGGTCCTTTGATGGACCCGGTATGGACCCACGCAGGGCTGGGGAAGGGGTAGGGGGAGTTGGCTGGAGTTTGGATGAGAATAATGTTAGCAGAAATGGGGTAGAGCAGCTGGCAAGGATATGACAGAGCGCAAGCCTGATTTTGCTTTATTGATAGAAGTAGGGTATTGTAAGCAAGTATGATTGGAAATTGGACTAGGATTGGGGACATCAAGGTTTGAATACCCCTCAACTATGGCACTCACTGGGTGTATTTGCAAATGTTTACCTCATAGAACAAAAGGGAAAATAATATAGTAGGGCGGTAAGAAACTGTTCGTACCATCTTCGCTATAAATGGAATGTACAATTAGTACCTGCCTTAGTGGGTCATGAAGATGGATTGATTTTAAATCAAGATAACTTAAACCGAGGTTTTTAAAGTCCCCTCCTGAATATAATGAATATGACAATAACATTGTTGAAAGAATGGAAGAACCTTAAAGAGGAGAACATCAATTCAGTCCTGGAAAATTGGGAAATATGAGAAAAATTTCTAAATAACCCTCTTGATTCTCTTAGTATATATACAGAGAAAACTTAATAGGATTTCAGTTTTCTGCAACTATGTCCTCCAACAGAAAAGTGATGTTCCAGTCATCTTTGTATGGTTTGTTTTTTGATGTGACCTAACTGAAGGGCTGATACTTTGAGAGAGATTTGGCCAAAATGTCTAAATTTCATCGACTGGTCATCTCATAATGTGTTAGATTTGAGAAGGATGTATTTTTCCACCTTGCTCAATCTGATAAGTTGCCCAGAGGGAACTCTGACAAGCAACTCTGCACTGGATTTCCATTTAAATTTCTCTAGATCACAAAAAAACTGCCTTGACCAAAATAATTTTAATAACACTTGTAACAAAAAAACCTCAGGAGTTTACATGCTTTACCTCCATTTTGTTCTTATGACAACTTTGTGAGGCAGAAGAGACAAGAGCAACAGTGAAAGTCTCAAGATGGTCCTAATAACATTCATGGTTGTAACGTGAAGTTGAGCAACTCTTAGTCGAGTTGTTACATTACAAGGAACCTCTTCAATAGTGTATAGAATCATTTTTTTCATAATTTTTTTATCCTATAATAGAATCATTTTTTATCCTATAAGCAAAGTAGTTGGAGCAATTATAGATTCTTCTTGAAAATACTACTCAACTTGTTTGTGTAGTTTTTAACCCAACTCTTTAAAAAATGCTGTGTTTTTATGAAAAAGAATAGATACTTGCCCTTTTCTGTTTTCTCTATAAAGATTTTAAACAATTATAATGTGCTTATTTTCACATTAAATCTGTATCATAAGTCTTACACTAATTTCAGTCTTAAACCATTTAGAAGGCAATGCATCAGATATGATGGTTAAGAAATGTGTAGGTCCCTCCTGCCACATTTGGTGGCATTCCTACTTGAAGCAGCAGAATGTGATAGGAAGACTGGTGCTGAGGAGGGGGAGGGAGGGGAGGAGGAGGAGGAGGAGGAGGAGGAGGAGGAGGAGGAGGAGGAGGAGGAGGAGGAGGAGGAGGAGGAGGAGGAGGGAGGGAGAAAGAAGAAAGAAGAAGAAGAAGAAAAAATGGGGCTCTGTGTTGTGCAGAGGAATTGGTAGGATAAGCCAGATCTTTACAACAAGGGTTCAGAAGGATATGCCAAAATTGCAAATTAGTAACATTCAATCCTTTCTCTCTCTCAGGTCATGTATTGGCCCATGCAGATATCCCAGAATTGGGAACAGTCCACTTTGATTCTGATGAGTACTGGACAGAAGGGACTTCCCGTGGGATTAACCTCCGCATCATAGCAGCCCACGAGATTGGCCACGCGCTGGGCCTGGGTCATTCTCGATACCCAACTGCACTCATGGCTCCTTCTTACAATGGCTATCGGCCCCACTTTCGCCTGCATCGGGATGACATCGAAGGCATCCAGGCCCTGTATGGTATGGAACTCAGCAGCCCAGAACACACCCCAGGTCCCTTGGGAATCTCTCCGCCCCGGTTTGCATGCAATTGGACAGGACTGTCGTCCTGGTCAATTTGGTCATTCTTAACATGCTCAGCTGCTCTGTCCTCTTTCTTTGTCTGTGATTGTGTGGCCACAGCAGCTGGAATTTCTATGTAAGGAAGGTGGGAACACTTCTGGGAACAGACAATTTGGGTTGTTTCTGGGTCGGCTTATGATAAGTTTGATGGAGTTGAAACGAAAGCAGGATGACTGAATCATGGGTATGGACATAATGGATTTATGTGCAGTGTGTGTGTGTAGTGGTGCAGTAGCCTAGAGGTGGAGCTCTCGCCTCACAATCAGGAGGCCGTGAGCTCGATCCTAGTGTGATGACCCGGGCATGGCACAAAAGCAACAAAGTCACAAAAATGGCTAAAGTCCCTTTAATACCTCCATCTTGGCCCCCAATGTCCAGTTATCCTTGGCTGGAGATCAAATTCTTCCAAAAACAGTCTACAAAGGGAAAAAATGCAGTCCAAACCCAAAGTACAGATAAATTAGAAATTTTTAAAAATAACAGAAACCATGCTGAAGTAATTAACGCTACAGGCCAGGATAATAAATTGCAGACTTCCAAAAGAGAACGAAGCACACACAGTTGGGAGGATGCCAAAACCCAGATAAGCCTCGACAAAGATAATGCACGCTTTGCTTCCAGCAAGGTGCTTTGTGCAAATGCCCTTCTTATATCCTGTTCTCCCGGCTGCAACTAGTGAAAGGGATCAAGGCCTTTTTCTCTCCGTAAGCCACATTGCTCCCTTTCCGTTCCTCCCTGCGTGCCCTAGGATGAAGAGGGGGTGACCCTGGGTCTTCCTCTGAATGCCCAGCCAGACTGTGCCCTTCCCTCATTTCTTCCACAGCCACACGCCCACTTCCTGTCAGCTCCTCAATCTCCCCCTCAGTCAGACTCCAACAAGGGCATGACACCTAGGTAGAGGCCGGTATTTCTCATTCTGGTACACCAAGAATAAATGCTGAACAAAATTCTGTATGGGTGACAGGAAGGGCATTTGACCATTAAAACCCTCTGCTTGCTCCATTCAGTTGCCCAGATTCCACCTCGCAAAGTGGTTAAAAGATGATGTGTGTGTGTGTGTACATATGCACACACACAGTATATACAGTATGTGTGCGTGTGTGTATCTATTTTGTTTGTTTGTTTGATAGTGCATTATTTCACTATGAGACCACTTTTAGGTTTTAACCACTATGAATTTTTAAAGAAGAGCATCTAGAAATAGTTGAAATAACTGCATTGAATCCCATGTTAATTTACTCTGGGAAGCATATGAGCTGTAGACTTATTATTCCCCTGTTACATCTAATATGTCCAAGCCAGTTTTTTGTAAAACAAAAAGTGCTGACTATATAGGGAAGAGAGATAACGACAAATAACGAGCTTTCACTTTATGTCTTCCAAAAGGAGGGTTCCTTCTGGAGGGTAAACTCCCTGTTTATTTTCCATTATGCTTGAATTCTGATGCTGTCTTTTTTCCCTTTCCTCTCACCCTCCCACTTGACCTCTTGGCTGTTCTCGTGTCTTCTCCGGTTAGTCCATCCCCTAGCAACAAGGAGATCTGTTTCCCACAATGACAGTCATGAAGGGATCTGATCCAGTGGTTTTGAAATCATGCGCAGAGGAAGCCAAGATTTTGTTGACAAAATTGGCCTGGACTTCTTCCTGATGCATTTCTAAACAAGCCTTTCAGTTTGGGAAAGCAAGTCTGGAATCAATATAATACGGTAGTTCTCAACTTAGGATGACATTTGGGTTTTGTCTCTAAGCAAAGTGGTTGTTAAGTGAGTCCCCCTGATTTTATTTCTTTTTTTGCTGAGGTTGTTAAGCAAATCTGGTTCCACCCCTACCCACCCCATTGACTTTGCCTATTGAAAGCAGGTTGGGAAGGTCGCAAATAGCAATCACACGACCATGCTGTGATAGTCATAAATGTGCGATAATTGACAAACGTGAATTATGACTGCGTGGACACTGCGCTGGTGATAAGTGCGAAGGATGGTCATAAGTCACTTTTTTCAATGCCATCATCACTTCGAACAGTCGCTAAATGAATGTTCGTAAGTTGAGACTATTTGTAGTAAGAGATCAGTAGTTAGCCAAACACGTTGACAAATTCCCCCTCCCCCCTTTTTTTCATCCCAATTATTTTCCCTGTTCTTTTAGGCTTGACTCACAATTCAAATTATTTTTTTACACAGGTAAAAAGACCCTGTCAACAACTGCACCTGAGACCACCCCTGCCCCCTCTACTTCCCCTGCAGGCACCCTGAAACCTAGCAAAGTCCCTGATCCCTGCAAAGATGAACTGGACGCTATCATGTTGGGTAAGCCACCTCTCTCATCCTGGTTTCTAGAGCCAAGCTTATTCTTCCACCACCTGCAAGAAAAGCCAAGCTTGAACTCAGCAGCAGAGCAAACTTGATAAAGAGTACACAACTTGGGAAGCCTGCCATCCCATTAAGATGCTGGGCAGGGGGGCGGGGACACAGAAGAAGCCCTGCAGAGTGCAGATTTATGCCCTGGTTAGACAGATAATTGCTGTGGATTACTAAAGGGAATCCTGAAAGTGTGTTGCAGCCATCCTACTCTAAATCACTCTGAATGATGTCATAGAATTCAATGAGGTCACAGAATTGAGAAACAACAACATGCGTACAAATGATACCATCCATGAAACAGCAGCTGTTCAAGTGATTAAAGCCATCTGTCTATAACTCAGATGACCTGTTCATCCATCTTAATCCAGGACCTGAAGAAGACCCAGGATTTTAAGGAATACTTAAAAAGGCACCTGGATCTCTGGATCTCTCTTCCTGCTTTACCTGTTGCAGCAGCAGGAGGAGGGGGAGGAGGGAGGAGGAGGAGGAGGAGATGGTGGTGGAGGAGGAGGAGGAGGAGAAGGAGAAGGAGAAGGAGAAGGAGAAGAAGATAATAATGCTCTGTGTCTTTTCAGAATTAAGAAAAGCCAACTACAGTCCAATTATTGATTTTTAATTCTTCTCTCCTACTGTTTAGGATCATATGATAAGACATATGCTTTCCATGGTGATTATGTGTGGATGGTGACCGATTTTGGTACCAACCCTCCATTGAAGATCTCAGCATTGTGGAAGGGTCTGCCTGGGAGGCTGGATGCCGCTGTGCACTCTCCCCGTACGGGGCGCACTTACTTCTTCAAAGGTCTGTGCATTGAGATGACCCCTCTCCTCTTCCTCAAATGCTCTAACTTGATCCCTTTTTATAAAGAAAGTGAAATATCTTTGCTGTAAGCTGCTCAAAGGTCACCTCTTGGCAAGATGGGCAGCACATTCATGTTCTACCTCCATTCTGATGATGATGCCTTTTTTTCTCTTCACAAGGCTTCCAAAGTGAGTATAAAATAATGTAGTTGCCTCCAGGATAGGACATTTTCATACTAGTGGCTTCCCTCAGCCATTGTTGAAATGATCCAAAGCTGTCCTTGCACATCAATGGGTAGATAATTTTAGAAGATAAAGTTGCTAGCAAGGATTTGACCAGAGATTCTGTAGTTGCTATTAATTATAAACTATATTTTATAGTTTTTAATCTGTATTCATTCCATCTTGGTTACCAGGCACTAAAGTATGGCGTTACCGGGGATTCAAGCTGGATTACGGTTACCCCAAACCCCTCACTCGTATCCCCGCCAAGATAGATGCTGCTTTCTATTGGCCAGTAAATAAGAAGATATTCTTATTTAAGGTAAAAATACAAACCATGAGGCTTTAAACTTCTGGGAAGCATTAAGCTAGAAGTCATTTTCAACCAAAAAGATTCCTAAAATGGAAAATACAAGTTTGGAGATACATGAGACAGAGATACGCCTGAATTATTAGGATATGAATTAGATATGCTAGGATGTGACATTGTTTTGGTAAAAACAACAACTGTTTTCTTCACTGTGGTTCAGATAGTAGTTTGTACAGATTCTCAGGCATACAGGTCATGGTTGTCCCAAAGGTGCTTTTTTTCTGGAAGCAACTGGACTTCTTGTTTTTTTCTTTGAAGGTTCTTTCTTTGTGGATCAGATAGTTTTTGTAGTTCATCCTTGCAACTTATGCTCCTTATTCTCTGGTATTTATGGAAGGAAAACAGAAGTTCTCTGAATCCAGGGCATACACAATCCTTGATGTACAATCGGTCACTTAGTAACCTGAATTTGAAGTTCCAACAGTTGGGCCCATAATCATGTGACTGAAGTTCAGGAACTTGGCAACATAGCTGTTTACGGCTGTTTGCAGTGGCCTGTGGTCATGGGACTGTGTTTGTGATGGTTCTTGCCAAACAATAGCACTTACTTCCAGGTTTTCTTGCAAAACAGCACCTATGGTTTGCTTAATGACATTTGCCTAATAACTACAGTGTTTGCTTAACGACCACAGAAAAGAAAATTCGGCAGGCTCCATTATTGGGCAGGCTCCAAACTATATGTTGTACTTAGGTTAGATAGCCCTTGGCATTCAGCTGAACTACCTCTCAGAGGTGGTATTCAGCAGGTCCTGACCAGTTCTGGAGAACCGGTAGCAGAAATTTTGAGCAGTTCGGAGAACCAACAAATCCCACCTCTGACTGGCCCCGCCCCCATCTCTTCTCTGCCTCCCATTGAGTCCCAGCTGATCAGCTGGGTCTTCTTTGGTTGCCCTACACAGGAGAACGGAGCTGGAAAGCAGGTTAGTGGGGTGGGGAGGGAATGGGATTTTGCAGTAACCTTCCCCTGCAATGCCCACCAAGCCATTCCCACCAAGCCATGCCCACAGAACCTGTAGTAAAAATTTTGAATCCCGCCACTGCTACCTGTCCTAAGCACAACACATATTTTCTTAAAATGGGGTTTGAGAGACTGAGGATAGGTTGAATATGTCACTAATAGGCATGAGAGGAGAAGGCACAGCTGATTTAAGCCTTGTAGGAAGGAAGCCATATGGAGAAGGGAAACCATTTGGTTTGTTAAGATATTTAAATTAGTAGCTGAAGCAGTAGGGTTGTGCAGTGTGCCAAAACACACAATTGTGGTTGATTGATTGGAGAGTGCACCCACTTGTTCCTGCATGAGGCAATCTATGTTGTGATTGGTTGCTGTGGTTGTGAAGGGGGAGTTTCCCTCTTTTCTCACCTTTTTCTTCTGCGTGCCCTGCATCCTCTGGCATTTACCTCATGATGCTCCTGTGTGCCTGACTATCTCGTTTGCTGAAAATATATATGTAAAATATATTTATTTCTATAAAACTGCAAGTTCATGTCAGCGTCCCCTCTGCACAATTCCCTGAACAGACTTTGCTTAGTGACAGGAAGGAAAGGCTGTACCCTTAACATATAATGGCAGAGCCATTGATGATGATAGAAAGTTGGCTTGTTGGGTTGCCATTATGTTCTTTTCTTAAGCATTTGAGGAACGCTAGACAAATGGACAAAGGAGCTGCGAATGCTAGGAAGGGCGTTAATTCCTTCTTAATCTCTTTTCACAGAATACAGAGTACTGGCAATGGGATGAACTGGGGAGCCATTTTGTTAATACCCCTAGAAAAATCTCCACCCTCTTCACCGGGGCTCCAACACATCTGAATGCTGCACTAACCTGGGAGAACGACAAAGTCTACTTTTTCAAGGGACAGAGATACTGGAGACTCAATGACCAGCTTCGAGTAGAGAGGGGCTACCCGCTAAGCACAGCTGAGCGCTGGATGAACTGCTGATGTTTAGGGCAATGCTCTGGCTTGCAACTTTCAGAGACAGGCCCTTCTCTGAGCAATGAGATGTGCTGTTGTTGTTTTTTTAAGAGACCCCACAGCGACACCTACAGGTGATGCACAAGAGCAAGTCTTCTGAATGGGACCAACTTGGGCAGAGGAGCAAAGAAAACCACTCATTTTCTGGAAACTCCGTTTCTGCTGAGCTTCTTCATTGCAGACATATCTACCTTTTTTTAAAAAAAAAAAAAAAATGCTGGATTTCAAAAAAAAATATCCAGATGATCTCAGAAGCAACATAGCTGCAGAAAGAACTAGCCCAGTTTCAGGATTCAGGAGACCTTGGAGACTGTACCTAAGAAGTCAGTCTGTAGAATAATAATATAACATGAGAGGGTGTTTTTTTTTTAAAGAGAACTTTAAGGGTATTTTAGATGTATCATTCCTTGTTCTATGGCTGTGTCTAGTCAAACAGAGCTGCAAAGTTTTAGAATATTGATGGTTCAGTTATTTGTATCTCTATCAGAAGAAGATTTAAAAAAAAATATTAAAGCTGAAATCACAAGGAAAGTGTAGGGAATATCCTGGGGTAGGGGAGTATATCTCTTGCAATGCATACACACATGCAGACACACAAACATCACTGTTAGGGCAAACTGCAGATTCCATGGTAATAGTTTAATCTCATATATATCCAACAGGATGACTTGAGGGCTAGAATGTTGTTTCCAGTTCGGCAAAGTCTACCGGATTCCCAATTTTAAAAAAAAGAATATTGTTATATATGTGTTTATGCTTTTTCCTTCTGACGGGGAAATTAATTTTCTTTCTGGTTTTGTTTAGGTGGGTACAACCAGGCCAAACATTTTGCTGCCTAAGGCAGAGCAGCACAAGCCATCCCTTCTTCTCCTTTGCACTAGTGTGGTTCAAAATTGTTATTTTAGTATCAGAAGCAGAAGATCCCAGGCGCACATTTCAAAACAGGGGGAAAAGTTACAGAAATTTAACAATGAACAATCCTTTCCTCTCCGTTTTACTTTGCAGATGAAGAGGGAGGAAATGTAGTCAGCTTATCTCAAAGAGGCTTGGCTACAAACAGGCCTGAACATAGTCATGGGCCGTTATTCCACTTTCATGATCCATTGCAATTGAAATTCTCCATTGAAAATAATTGGCTGGACAAGCATGAGCAACAGTCAATGCCAATCTGCCTTAAAACATTCACAATAGTCTTCTGTTACTCATGCAGAGGAAAACGCTAACCCTGCCAGAAAGTAGGTGGGATTCATTATTGGTTTTTCTCAGAAGGAAGTGAAGGTCAGCTTGCAATTTCTGTAATACAGTTCTGATCTCATTTTGCAAGAAGTCACAGTACAGAATTCCCCTTTAGTACCATGTTGGTCACAATGCCACTGTTTCTACCACCACCACCACTCCGCTGCCAGCTTTGAATCACTAAGAACAATGAACAACAGTCAGAACATTGTAGATTCTACAGCCACAAACTTCCATCCTGCCTACTCCCTCCTGCCAAGGCATCCTACATAAAGGGAAATAAAAGAAATGAAGCCAGATAGTCTGGTACTTTGACACTTCCATGTCATGCTGCCAAAGGGGAAAACTGACAGGACCTCCTCAGGTTTATCTCTGCAATTTTGGTTAACTATTGAGGGGAAGATGAGAAGCTGCCAAGCCAGCATTCCACTTGGAGGACCCGCTAGACCAGCTAAAACACGGGGATTAGGAGGAATGCTGAGGCAAGACAACCCTGTGGATCAATTCTCCTTTTATGGCCCATCCCCAATCTCCACATATTCAAGCGAAAAGCAGTTTCAGAGTAGTTATGTTTACATTATAGCAAGAAGTAATTGGGTTTCAGCTTCTGAAGAACAATGAGCAGGCAATCACAAACTTCAGAGCCAATCTACATTTACATTTTTTTTACATTTGATTTGATTTGTCAATCACTTACAAGATACAGGTATAAGAATAAATATAGTTTTGAATACATGAGATAGATACTTATAAGAAAACATAAAAACAATAGGACAGGGACGGTAGGCACGATTGGTGCGCTTATGCACGCCCCCTACAGGCCTCTTAGGAAGGGGGTGAGGTCAATAGTAGACAGTCTAAGGTTAAAGTTTTTGGAGTTTGGGGAAGAAACCACAGAGTCAGGTCGAGTATTCCAAACATTTGACCACTCTCTTGCTGAAGTCATATTTTCTGCAGTCAAGTTTGGTGCAGTTAACCTTGAGTTTGTATCTATTGTGTGCTCTTGTATTGTTATGATTAAATCTAGGAAGGGTACAAACATTGTGTGGAAGGGCCTTAGTCCAGAAGTGTCTATCTCGTTTACTGCTTCATTTTTCCTGTCATCTCATCCAGCTGGCTGGACTTGAAAAAAACCCGATAGGCACTCCAGTCAAGGAGCTGTGCTGAATGAATGCATCAGTTCTATTCCTACTTTCTAGGAATTTGAGAAGGCACCATATTGGGAGAGGAAGATACCAGCACATGGGCTGAGAGTGAGTGACTGGTCTAAAGTCAACCAGTCGGATTTCATGGCTAAGGTGGGAAAAGAATTCAGTCTCTTGGTTTCTAAGTCAGGACCTTAACTACTGTACCAAACTGGGTGTGTGATCCTTCCAACTCCATAATTTAATGATTCTTCACAAATCTTCATCAACTTAAATTGGCTCAATCACATCTCTATCACATAGACGTTGAAATTACTGATTGCCCTAGTCTGGAAGAAAGTCTAGTTTTATTAATAACTGTATTAAACAGGATAGCTTTTCTTTTTTGCACTTAAGTTGGTGCATTCCAAAAGTTTCTGAAACATTGAGCTTAGGGACATGCATGTAAAAACATTACAGATGTGTATCTGCTCCACATTGCAAACAGACATGAGGACTATAGCAAGGAATCCTCAAGCCTGCTTCAAATTTAACACATGATCAGAAACACACTTCTGCAAGGGTAAAGAACTGGCTGTTAACCAGATCCTGCAGCCTTCAAAGCAGAACACTTGGCAAGCTGGAGAGAAATCGAATGTCTAATCACCTTAAGTTTGGGGCTGGTGGATACTACTTTTTGTTTAGTTTTTGTAATCTAGTTTTATAAAGCGGTGAATCTATTTCACTAGTTTCATAATGAGCATTCCTGTCTCCTGCTCACATTCTGGATTTTCTGCATAAACATGTACAGGTAGTCCTTGACTTATGACCACAATTGAGCCCAAAATGTCTGTTTGTGAAGTGAGTTTTGCCCCGTTTCTTACCAGTTGTTAAGTGAATCACTGCAATTGATAAGTTGTTAAGTTAATCTGTCTTCCCCATTGACCTTGCTTATCAGAAGGTCACAAAAAGGTTGGGACACAGCAATGTAAACATGATCCAGTTGCCAAGCATCTGAATTTTGATCCAATGATTGAGGTCGTAACTGTGAAAAACAGTCCTAAGTCACATTTTTCAGAGCCATTGTAACTTTGAATGGTCCTTAAATGAACTGTTGTGAGTCAAGGACGACCTGTATACGTGCACACATACACGTGTTCTCTTAAGCAGCAATTCCCCAAAACAAGAAGGTGGTAAAACTCAGGATTGGGAAACTTAGAACCACCAATGTAAAATTGAGCATAGTTCCATATCACAATTCGGATTGGAGTCAAGACTGGAGTAGTTTCGGAGTAATTAAATCAAATTATGAGAAATGTTGTTTATCCCGAGGGCCTCTTATGAAAGCAGAAGGTAGCCATTTAAATATCCCACAGTGCTGCAATTAAACTAGCTCTTCTGTCTAATCAGGGGAATCCAAGGCCCAAGAGTCTTGTGGGTCCAGATGGCATTTTCATTCAGCACCCCTCCATATGATGACCTCTTTCAAGTTCCCTTGATTTCCTATTCTGCTTCCCCTGTCAATTGGTTTAAGACAGTCCAATTATTTACCTTCCTATGGAACAGCTTCTGTGCATGACAGTGATAAAGCTGCGTGGCACTGTGGAAATGGGGAACTACCAGGAAAAAACAGTTAATAATGTGTTTTTAATATAACAGTGCCAGTAGTAGCTGAATGAGGGATCAAAGAGAACTCCATATGGAGTATTGAGATTCAGTGTGGACCAAAGCCAGATGCTGCTTTAACTGGGATGCAGAACATAAGGCAGGTGTGATGAACTCCAGAGCGAACACTTTCTTTCATCCATTCACTTGAATATTAGTGGAGAAAGGCAGATGAAGTACAGAAGTTTAGCTACAGATTCCTATTTAATTCTGCAGAAGTAGCCACTTTGTCCTGCCCTTTTTATATTGTTTTTTTTTTTTAAATAAGAGAGTTGCCCCAGGGGACACCAGGATGATCAAAGCCTTAGCAGATTGTAGCAACACACTTTTTCCCTTCTGAAAACAAGAGATGGGTAGAAACAGTGATAACTTTTTGTCTGCATAGGGAACCCCCAAAACATGAGCTTAATTCACCCCCAAGAACTGATGTAAAGAAGACAAACTGAGAAACACAAGTGTATTTGTGTTAAGTTTTATAAACAGGAACAGTTATAAAACAGTAACAAACATTTCATAGGAAACAATCACAATAACAAAAAGATTTATCGAACAAGATTTGAACCTATGCACACAGAGTGAATTTGGGTAAAAAAAATAAAATCAGGATTTGAAAATCAGGTGAGTTAGCTTACCCAGTTAAGAGTTCAAGGGTTAGGACTTATTTTTTTTTATTTTTAATCCTTATGTACATGTTTGTAAAAGCACCATTGTCAAGTTAAACTTGGAATCATTCCAAAGCGTGTATGGCTCTATACATGCTAGAAAAGGCACTCCAAATAATAATAACAGTTTTATTTGGCATTCACTCCTTTGGGGGTTACAAGGGTGGAGGAAGTGCAATCACTTTCTTGCTACATCCCAGTTGGTTTCTAGTCATCTTCACCAACTTAATAATGGTGAACATTTCATGAAAGTAGCCTGTTCTGCAAATATAAGCTCCGCCCATAAATTTTATAACCTGCTGGTTAGATTTTACCACAACAGAGATTAAGAAACCTGTGGCTCTCCAGATGATGGACCACAACAACCGCCATGTTTTGATGGCGATTTAGATCAAAATCCAATAGCTGAAGGACCACAGAAGACCCATTCTATCCACAGACACAATCATGCCATTACCCTTCCATTCAATAAGGTAGACATTATGGCACGGTCACGTCTGTGGAGGGAATAGGGAAAGACTGGGCTAGTAAAAATGTTGCTACTCTTCCTGTTGGCTAGAGTTAGCAATCTTCAAGAGGTGATTTCTGACATACGATCTTGTGCAACAAGAGTGACCCAAATAGTTTCAATCATAACCTTAAGGTCAAATAGATTTCAGTGAGAAAGCTGACGTCTTGTGAATACTTTTTTTTTAAAAAAATGCAGTATTTCACTTTGAAATTGCTGGGGACCTTTATAGAATATTCTGGGCACCACAGGTGACCATAATTATGGCAAGGGTGAATGTCCGACTATGGCTTTGAAGGGTCCATCCTGGATCTCAGATTAAGGAGAGGATAGAAGAGCAGCTTTCCCTTCTTGAGACAAACAACCTTAACTAGAGAAAGGATAAACTAAATACAATAAATTTCTCGTACAGCATATGTACCAAAAAAAGGCAACATCTTGAAGGAGAAGCACCGCAAATCAGAACATGTATGCCATGCGTTTCTATTGCAACAAACCATCGTAAGCTACCTTGATGTGGTTGTATTGTACCCCTGAGTTAAGTTTCTACAAAGGCTGAAAGATGCTTGCTTCAGATTTGCTGCAAAGTAGAGCAAATTGCCTTCTCAATCCAGAGGAGGATCCAGCTATGGCTTAGCATTCAGACAGGGACAAAATCAGCTTCAAAGATGGTGACAGACATCCCAGACATTAATCCATTTGTTCCGGCAAAATTTGGAGGTAGCTGTCAAGATCTTCTAAAGAAAACTGCCTTCGTTGATAAAGTGGAAATACATTAATGTGTGTTCCTTAAATCCTTTCTCTTCTCCTTCTTTAAGTCATCCGTGGCCCTTCCCAAAGAGAGGAAAGGAGACGGACCCATCTGCTTTGGACACTTGAAAAAAATATATATAGCGGGCTACCCAAAGATGTTTGCAGACAGGAGGAAACATATTAAAGAACCCTGGGCCGGCTTGTGCTCTGGCTCTGCTAAAAGCAGAAGGGGAGGAAGACAACGCAGCAACATCCCAAGCACACACATATATACCTACGCATCCTTCAGAGGCAACCTTGTGGCGTGGTGAGGGGGACGGTAGAGCCCGAATCATAATCCAGATCCACCGTGGTGTGAGCACTTGTGCTGAGGTTGCTCAAGGAGGTGCCGGTTCCCAAGTGCTGACGGTCCCGCAGACTCTGGATGTAACTCTTTGGGGAGCAAGCGGAAAATGAAGATTATGAGATTACCTCAGGGAAATGGGAATCATGTATTCTCTTCAATGAGTGGGTACTGGCAGGGGTGTGGGGGTGTCGCATTAGGAACTCGCTCACATTTTTTAAAAGCACCTCACTCTAGCCCAGGGGCCTGCAACCTTAAACACTCAAAGAGCCATTTGGACCTGTTTCCCTCAGAAAAGTGGGAAAAAACACCAGGAGCCAATAATTTAACAACCGGTGTGACTAGGTGGGCGTGGCCAACTCGACGTCACTCACTCCCACCCAGTCACCTCCTGCTCTGGAATATGGAGCGAGTCTCCATCCCCCGCCATCCCCCTTACCTTCTTAGGCCAGGCAAGGAGTGGCGGGGAAGGGTGGGGTGGGACCAGTCGGTGGTGGGATCAGCCGACAGGGAGTCACAGCAGAGGGCCGAGAGAGCTGCATGTGGCTCCAAAGCCGCAGGTTGCAGATCCGTGCTCTAGCCACTTTTGATGTGAGGAAGGGCCTCCAAAGGCAGAACAATAGGATGGATGACGTGATTACAGGTAGTCCTCGACTTATGACCACAATTGTGCCCCAAAGTGAATTTTGCTCCATTTTACGACCTTTCTTGTAACAGTTGTTAAGTGAATCACGGCAGTTGTTAAGTTAGTAACATGGTTGTTATGTGAATTTGGCTTCCCTTTTGACTTTCCTTGTCAGATGGATACAAAAGGGGATTGTATGACTCCGGGACATTGCATTTTATAGGGTGTGTCAAATTTTTCGATGTTCACATTTCCAAATTTTAAGGGGTGCTCAAAAGTTGTGACATGCCTTGGGGATTGTAAAGATATTTTGGTTACTTTAATATAATTTAGATGTGGTTGGTAAGTAACTGCATAAATATCGTAACTTTTTAATATTTTGTTTGCTTTATTACTGCAACTGTCATAAATATGAACCAGTTGCCAAGCCTGTTGATCACATGGTCATAGGGATGCTGCAAAGGTTGTGACTTTTTTTCGGTGCTGCTGTAACTTCAGTCACTAAACGAATGGTTGTAAGTCGAGGGCGATCTTTATTATTTATTAGATTTTTATCCTGCCACTGTTAATTTATAAGTATTTGTGGTGGCAAACATATTGTACTTAATACTCCTTCCTCCTCCTATTTTTCCCATCCCTGTGAGGGAGTTTGGGCTGAGAGGGGCCGGGCCAAGGTTTCTTTGTATCAGATTCCTGGGATCTGTCCCAAACATTCAGTAGTCAAAAAACACTGTGGTGCTAAGTAAAGCAGGGAAGTGCAGTACGTCCTGAATTCAAAACAGAAAAGTCAGAATTCCTTCTTTCAATGCATTGCCGACTATGTGGCAGTCACCATCAATCTCAGACGGAGCTAAACGGAGATTAGACATGAGCGGCGGAATATGCTTCTAATATGACTATCTCATAGCAAATTGCCTGTTTATTTATTTCAAAATTCGATAGACTGGTTAGTCTAGGGGGCTCACATCTCCCAAAACATGAATGAGTGATAAAGATTTTGCAGTTTTAAGCAAACAAAGCCCTTTTGGCTCTTCTAACTCTTAAGGTTCCACTATGAGTCCAAATATTACTTTGTTTCCAATCAAGCAAGGAGAGAATTTAGTCAATCTGTTCAGAAGGTCCTCTGGGCATAACCAAGAACGCTTTGGTGCTCCTGGTGGCAATTTTCCCAGAATGGAGAGAACAGAGACCCTCCCATTCAAAGGCCCTTGGGTTAAAGAAGGAAAGAAATGTTTCCCTCCTGCGAAACACTTGGTGCTAAATAGCCACCTTGCACATTAACCCTCTTGACTGACGAAGTATTTAAGAGCTGATTTGCTGCTCTTCAAATCAGGAATACTTCCCAAGGGTCTTATATAATATTTGAAAGCCAGCCCCCATGTCTTATTATAGCAGCATACAATGAATGAAAATATGGAATGATTTTGATACATTTTATGCTGCTATAATAAAACATGGATGCAAGACAGTTATCAGTTAAATCAGCTTCTGCATAAAGCTAAGGTGTGCGTGTATATGCATACATGCAAGCATAGATGTACAGTACGAATATGTGAATCTGTATATATGGAAGGCACATTGCAGCACAAATGGAAAAAATGAAATAAAAATCTGGGCGAGAAAGTAGATCTTCTGGGGCTGCAAAGGCAATGAAGAAGGAGCCAAGCAACTCTTCATAGGAAAGGGATTCCCAAACAGGCCCAAAAGTTGATCACCGTTATCATTTTGGCACCCCAAAGCCATTCTGGAGAAAGCTTGGGAGGCTCCAATGGCTGAGATGATGGGATTGGCTTCCTAGAAGCTCAGCGATGAAGGGGCTGAACAGCCACTGGTCACAGCTACTCACTGGTGCGAGAACGTCTCCGGCACAGCGTTTGATGGCACTGGCCTTGTTCCGGTAGGAGCCTTCATGTGGAGCTTGGCACTGCCTCTTTTTGGCTTCCCGCTGTCGAATCCTTAAGAGTTGCAATTGCTTCTGGCGCCGATTCAGGACCACTGGGCCATAGAAAAGAGATGTGAGACTGGAGGATGGAGACTTAGCTTAAAATCCCGCATGGCACCAGCCTAGCCCAGCCCCATTCTGGGAGAAAAAGATAGCCTGAAAGAGAAGCTTTGATTCAGACACTATGGCCTCTGTCTGAAAAACTTCTGGAACAGGGCAGGGGAAAGATGCAGCGCTGAGAGTTTGTCTTGTCTCCTACTCCTTCCTTCCTCCATCTCCTTCAAGATCAGAAAGGCTAAAAATATATATATTCTGTGGTTATTATGCTACATAATGCCATATACATTCTTAAGATTCTAAAAATCTCAGCTTCCTTATAGGAGAAAAGGCAGAAGCAATTATCTTCCCACCCTCCTCCAATTAGCTACATATTAATTTCACCTCTCCCCCCCCCCCACAATACTGCAATGGTAACCTCAAAATCTTTACATAATCTTCCTTTATGCATGCACTTACAGGTAGTCCTTGACTTACGGCCACAATTGAGCTCAAAGGGTCAAGTGAGTTTTGTCCCATTTTACCACCTTTCTTGCCACACTTCAGTGAATCGTTGCAGTTGTTAAGCGGATAATGTGGTTGTTAAGTGAATCTGGCTGCTCCCATTGACTTTGCTTATCAGAAGCCATCAGGAAATGTTACTAATGGTGATCAGGTGACACTGCAACCGTCATAAATACATGCCAGTTGCCAAGCATCTGAATTTTGATTACATGTCCATGGGGATGTTGCAACAGTCGTAAGCATGAAAAATAGTCACAAGTCTTTTTTTTTTCCAGTGCCTTTGTAACTTTGAATGGTCACTAAATGAATGGTTGTAATTTGAAGACTATCTGTACTTATTTCACTTTTGTTATATCATGGGTAAGGGCCAGATAACAAACTATCAGTCCATTATAGCATATCATGTTTGCATAATGTGACCAAAGAGCTGCATGTACTCTAGGTGTGTTATGACAAGCCATAAATATACTGTATGTATACATACAATATAAAAATATATACATACAAATGTACAGGTAGTCCTCGACTTACAACAGTTCATTTAGTGACCATTCAAAGTTGCAACAGCATTGAAAAAGTGACTTCTGACTGTTTTTCACACTTATGACCGTTGCAGCATTCCATCGGTCAGGTGGCCAAAATTCAGACACTTGGCAACTGACTCATTATGAAATGACTGTAGTCTCCTGGGGTCACGTGATCTCCTTTTGTGACCCTCTGACAAGCCAAGTCAATGGGGAAGCCAGATTCACTTAATGACTGGGTTATTAATTTAACCACTGCAATGATTCACTTAACAACGGTGGCAAGGAAGCTCGTAAAATGGGGCAAAACTCACTTCACAAATGTCTCGCTTAGCAACCGAAATTTGGGGTTCAATTGTGCAAATTGTGCCTGCAAAGGCGGAGGGATGTATTGAGGGAAACAAATAAAGAGGGAAAGGACAGCAAGACAGAAGCAAGACTTTCTGTCACTCCCTAAGAGCTCCATAGTCAGCTCGGCCTACTCCTTCAGGCAGGGGCAGGATTTCCACTCACCGTCTGTGTGGGAGAAGCCTTCGGCGGTCACTTTCCACTGCAGCAGGATGCCCATCAGGGCAAGGGCAGGCCACATAGCCAGCACTGCCCAGCCGCACCAGCAGAGCAGGGAGGAAGGGGCCAGACGCAGGCGGTCGTAGACATGGTGGCCCAAAGCCAGGTTCTCCACCGCGTAGTCCAAGCAGAGAGTCAGAACGGCAGCCCCAAACACGGCTGTGGAGATCACCGTGAGGACCTTCTGCCAGCGCAGTGCCAAGACGGCACCTAAGAGGGACAAACCCAGCAGGGACCCGGCAGGGACCCATCCGTTGGGCAGTTCGTAAAAAGGCTCGGTGGCTACCAGCCCAGCGGTGGCCACCAGCAAGCCAAGCAGAAGCCCCGTCAGAAACAACCCCACAGAGTGCACCAGCATCGTAACCAAGCCGCACAAGACTCCGATGCCCAGGGCAATGCCAGCGCTGACCTCCAAGCTGAGCTGGGTGTCCAAGATACGCTCCTTGTAGCAAAGCAGAAAGATCACAGCGGAGCCGAAGAGGAGGCCGGAGAGAAACATGATGGCCTTGAAACACCGATACCCTATTGACAGGAAAGAGAGAAATAAGCACGACCAAGGCAAGTGAACGCAGGCAAACCGTTTTATGAATAGGAGGGCAGGTTAAGAGGGCAACTGAAGAAACATTATGTCCAAAAACTCCTGAAGGATCAGTTAATCCTCAATAGTACGAAAGATGACCAAAGAAACCCTTTTGTCATAATTATTTAGAACAAGGGTTTCACGCAATTTGTAATGTGGGCTTGCTTGCTATCATTATTATTACAAAGCAATTTTTGGAACTTGGTGTTATTTGAAAGATATGGAGGACACTGCGCTCACTGGTGCTTGGTTATTTAGCTCAATGGAAGCATGTGTTGAAAAGGGGAAAATGTAATTGATGACTTTGAAACTACAGCCTTTTTTAGTGATTCTTTTCTGGGCTATGGGTCAAGAGAATAAGAATAAAAGATAATCTTTTACTCTCACTGTGCACTCCAAATGAACCACTAGCACTCAGAATGGATAATTTAAAAAGAAAGATGGTTTTGTTTTTCTTCAAGATGAGAATACCTCCAATCCTCACAGTGGAAGATAGGATGGAAAAACTGGTGGAGCCTGCAGAGGTGGTCAAATTTACTGCTTTAATCAAAGAAAACATCTAGTTTTGTTTCTACTATCCTTGGAAACTCCTTCACAACTTGGGTGCTTGGGACAGAAAAAAATAAAAGATTTTTGGGATTTGCTGATCAGGAAAATTTGTTGTTATAGAAATGGCTAGTAAACTAAGTATGTGAAAGTAAAAAGTTGAAGCTGAACCCTATTATTTTTATTCTATTGCACGGAAAAAAGTTGGACCCTTTGTTCTTCTTTTTCCCCAAACCCATACTTCTCTTTTCCCCCTTTTCCCTTCTCCATTTCCCCACTATCTTCATTTTCATTTATTATAAAATTTAACAAAAATTGATGAAAAACCAAATAAAGACTATCTATTCTACCCCAGCCCATTCTGTGTCTTTCTTGCTTCATTTTGGTTTGCTATATTAACTAATCTGCATCCATTCCCACGTACTTGTATCTAGCTAAAACTCTTATTATTTTCTGAGAGGTAAAGAAATAGTTGTTCCCACTCTTCTTCTGGTTCCTTTCAAGGTGGATATGAAGCACACTAAAAGGCAAGTCTTCCACTCCAACAGAAGAAAATATTTGTAGCTCAGAGTTGAACTGTGGGGCCCTTGGTGCTCTCAAGAGCTTGATTTTTTTTTTCTTGCAAATGTTTCATGACCCAACTAAGTAACATCATCAGTGCTAGAAGGAAACGGGGTTTGTTCTAGCACTGATGATGTTACTTAGTTGGGTTATAAAACAACTGCAAGAAAACAACCAAGGTCACAGAGCACCAGCAACCCCACACTATTACTATCAATTCAACAAACTTTTCAGAAAGTGCAAGACAGTCTCCAGCTGACTAAATTTTGGCCCTAAAGCAGGGGTGACAAAACTTGCGGCCAATGGACCAGATGTATCATGCACTGGCTATGCCTACCACCATTTTAGCAAAGGAGGGGAAAGTGGCGATATCCCTTTGACATCCCTGGCCTAAAGCTTCCCTTCCTTATGAGAGGAAGGCATGAAATCATGGAGAAAGCACAACCTTAGACTCCTTCCCCAGCTGTTAGTGATGCTTGCTGGGAATTCTGGGAGTTGTTTTCCTAACGTGTCAGGCAGCAACTCTGCTAACATAGATTCACAGGTTCACTGGCAGGCCAGGGAAGAATAATTTCAGTGATTGGAAAAATAATACATGAACACTGGAATCAAAAGTTTTGCTTTGTCATCTTCTAAGCTGTGGTAATATATCTGATGCCCAACACAGGGAGATCTATCTGATAAGCTAGTTAAAATATTTTGCCAATTACTTGTAAATAATGTGTGCATCTCAAGAATATGCGTATAATGCTGCAAAAACTGTAATTCTGAAATTGTTTTGGACCTGGAGCAGCACAACACATCAAGCTGGAGCTTCTACATATATATAAAAAAAGTTTCAGTCAACAGGAAAATGTACATCTTGCCTTTCGGAAGTGCCATGCAAACTTTCTGCCTTCCTGCTCTATAGAAAGGCATGTGTTCGAATCATGCAATCCTTATTACCCAACAAAAATGTCCCCTTCCCCTTTACTCACCGAAACAGCAGTAAGCCACTCCAAAAATGCAGCAGAGGGCACAAACCACACAGGGCACCACTTCATAGTGCCTTTCTGAAAGGAGACTGCAAGGGTCCAAGGCGGGCTCAGTGGGCTCTGCTGCCCCTTGATTAAAACCCCGGGGATCAAGAGTAACAGCAACCGGTAGCAGCAAGGTCGGATCCATGCTCAGGAGCCAGGAAAAAAATGCTTAGCTTGCCAGAGCCATCCAAATGGGAAAAGCTACCTAGAGAGAGAATTTGGTTAGAGGGAAGAGAATCCTAGAGGGCTCAAATCCACCAAACCCCTCTTCCCAAAGTTGCACAATTAGGACCAAGGCCTGGCTGACATATTGCACCACATTGTAAATTCAATTTGTAACGTAGTCCTCAACTTATAACCGTTTATTCAGAGACTGTTCAAAGTTACAACGGCAGTGAAACAACTAATTTATGACCATTTTCAACATGACCATTGCAGCAACCTTGTGGCCACAGAACTACGATTTGGACACTTGGCAGCTGGCTCCTGTTTATAATGGTTGCAGTATCCCAGGGTTATGGGATCGCCTTTTGCGACCTACAAACAATGCCAGTGGGGAAGCCAGATTCGCTTAACCACAGTGTTACTGCAGCGATTTGCTCAATTGCGGCAAGAGAGGTTGTAAAATGGAGCAAAACTCACTTAACAACTGTCTTGCTTAGCAACATAAACTTGGGGCTTAATTGCGGTCGCAAGTCAAGGAGTACCCGTATTAACTTAGCTTGGTGTGAGAACCCAGCCCCAAATTTTCTTTAGTTTGTTCAGGTCAAGCATTCAAGAAAAACTGAATGTGAAGCTGAGGCTTATCTGCAAAGATGCCCCTAAGCCCTGTCCTGCTTGCTCCATCACTGTCTCCCTTTCTCCTCTGGTGTCCTGCAACCCTTACCTTAAAATATTGGTGGGTTTTTTCACCTCATCCATCATTTGACAGTAATCCCAGGAAGTGGACCCTTTTTCTGAATTTTGGTGAGGTCTTTGGTCTAGGACAGGGGTCCCCAAACTTGGCAACTTTTAAGACTTGTGGACTTCAACTCCCAGAATTTTCTGGGAGTTGAAGTCCACAAGTCTTAAAGTTGCCAAGTTTGGAGACCTCTGCCCCGGGAGGTATTTCCTATTGTGCGCATCATTCTTTCTACCCAATGCCTCTGACAGTCCTAGAAGTACTCAGGGGAAGCAAAGATGCTGGATGCATCTGCAATTTCCACGGTAGGGATTTTGCTATGAACCGCATTTAGCTGACAAAATGTCAAAAAGGTGAAATGAATATGATGAAGTCACAAGCAATTGCCTTGGCATGAGGCACTTGATATTATTCCTAATGCTGGTTCTTCCCATCACTCATATTAAACTCAAGGCAGCTGCATTTTGTGTTTCTTTGCCACTTTCATCTCCCTGTCACCGGCCCGGGTATTGGACACCAGCCCTACAAACCTGGGATATCTGGGGCAGAGAGAAGAGTATGGCTTCTTTACATCCCTAATTCAGTTCCACTTGGGATAGCTAGTTTTTTTTTTTTTTTAAATGAGAGGATAACATTGAAAACAACAGAGGAAAAACAGAAATGTCAAAATGTCCAGAACTGGAAGCTGCCTAGAGTGATTTGAAAGACATTTATATAAATATTTTAAACTAACAAATAAAATGACACCAAAACTTTTATGATGAGGTTTAGCTAAAATGTCAATTCTCCAGCCAAAATCAATGACAAATTATCTAATTTTCTTCAGACTGTTGCCCAAATGCAGCAGTCATTCGTGCTTGTGTTTCTGGAATTCCCAAGCACTGCAGCTCATAGTTAGTCCTCGATTTACAACAGTTTGTTTAATGCTGTTCAAAGTTAAAACGGTGATAAAAAAGTGACATGTTTTTCACACTTACAACCATTGCAGTATCCCTGTGGTCACATGATCAAGATCCAGATGCTTGACATATGAACATAACATATGAATATAAATATGACTGACTCATATTCATGATGGATGCAGTTTCCTGAGGCCTTTTGATCCTCTTTTGTGACCTTCTGACAAGCAAAGTCAATGGGGAAGCCAGATTCACTTAACAACCAGGTTACTAACTTTACAACTCAATGATTCACTTAATAACTATGGCAAGAAAGTTTGTAAAGTGGGGACAAAACTCTCTTAACAGCTGTCTTGCTTAGCAATGGTAATTTTGGACTCACTTGTGATCTTGAGGACTACCTGCAGCAAAAAAGTGGCTGGGAATCCAAGGCCCTATGTCCTAAAGCATGAAAGACACAAGATGGGAGATGGCTCCTGTCACCAAAGAAAAGTGCTGGGCTAGAGGGGCCATTTGGCTCCTCCTGGGTTCAGATGGGCCCAACTGCCTTATGTCTTCACCCCCAATTCCCAAATCCTTCCCTTCTTATTCTCATTGCCCAAGAGTTAAATGGTCCCCACGAAGCAAGCATGAATAATCTCACCACCCCAGCTAGTATTGACAAAACGCCTCACTCTGCGGCCCTCTAACCAAACCTGGCAACGATCGCAGCAAATCTGAGCCAACGTTTATGCATTCAAACTGGAATCTCTC
Organism: Notechis scutatus; assembly: GCF_049901735.1. Classification (NCBI taxonomy): domain Eukaryota; kingdom Metazoa; phylum Chordata; class Lepidosauria; order Squamata; family Elapidae; genus Notechis; species Notechis scutatus. The sequence continues at coordinate 126,920,647 of NC_142010.1, forward strand.
CTCTCATCCCCGTGGAAGTTTATAAGGACATTTAAATTCAACGGCTATTGAAATCTGGTCATCAGCCAGGAGTTTGGAGTCCTATTCCCAGCTCTGTCAGGAAAAGGGGAAGCTTTGTTAATTGGAGCAGAAGGTAAAAGTGGGAGCCAGAACTTCTGGGCTCCCTTCCCAGCTTCAGGGGGGAGGGGGACGGTGTCCACCATTGTTCAGATGGGTCTTACTTAGAGAGGGGAGGAAGGCAAGGAAATGTAGGCAATTTAAAACACTCTGTAATTAAGATGTCCATAATCCAGCATACTACAGCCTCACGGGACCCTTATACCTTATCTTATTTTCCTGCAGAATCATCTCTACTTCTACTCAGCTTTTTCAGCTGACAACTTCACTTTTACTTAACTATTTACTATCCATGTTTAGCATTTCTGTCACTGCTCAAACAATCAGTGCAGACAAACATCGGATCTTCAGCACAGGAGTTCAGGGAACTTTTGAGGGGGCTATATAAAGATACCCTAATCCTACTTCAGCTGCACTTTTGCAAATTAAAATACTCTGTAAAATATGGCATCAGACTTTTTTTGGGGGGGGGGGTCAATCCGGGAAAAACAAATTTTTTTTATTTCTTTTTCAATTTTTAAAACAACCCTCTCCCTCAGAAATGCATTTGCACAGAAGCTCTTAGACTTATAGTAACTTCTTCTGTGCAAGAGAATCAAATAGCTATGGCTAGTTCTGAAGTCTTAGAGCTTACATATTTCATATATAACGATAGCAGATTATTCCTGTCTTAAAATTACTTTTTTTTTCTCCACAAATATCTATCCATAATCATGCAAGGAAAGAATTTCTAAAGTCTACAAGATTACCCCCAAGCCTGGCAAGATGGCATAAAATAAGGGTTTTGTTTTTTTTAAGCGATTGGCCCCACAAATCACACATTTTTCCTTCCAGGAAAGCAAGCACCTCAGAATCCATGTGAGGACAGCAAAAGATTAAAGTTCACTGAATGAGCAAAAAGACAGTATGAAAGTATAGGAAGCATGAGATTATTTGAAATTAAGCTGTGATTCTTACCTAGGAGCCTCAGTTAATTAAGTCAGTACTTAAAACTTCTTTGAGCTGGAAGGCACTGTCTCACACCCATACATCCTCCTTTTGGGGGAACTTTTAGGAGGAGGTCTGGGAAACACATATGTGCCACGTTTCGACCTGCAGCTTCTCCCTACTTTGGCTGCGGGCTTCATGTGCTTGTAAACAAAAAACATCTGCCGAGGTCTCCTTTCCTCCAACCGCGGCTCCTATCCCAGATAGGCGCTGACTTTTAACGGCATGGAATCAAGAGTCCTTGCATCCCTTTAAAATGCCACTCGGCTCCCTTAACGCGCAGCCAGGGAGGAAAAGAAACAGCTGGGGAGGCTGGGAAGGGATGGATTGTTAGTAAACTAGTTAAGGATTAACTAGTAGTAAGGATTGTTAGTTAGTAATTCTCAACTGGTTTTTAGGGTGTGCAGCGAAGTTTTGCTGAACAAAACGCAGAGGTTTTTTTTTGTTTTTTTAACAAAGCAACCGTTACCGTAGCCACGTTACAAACGGGATTATTTATTCGTAAGAGAACGTTTCTTACTGTTGGTTTAAAAAAACGCCTTTGGTTCCTTTTAAAAGTTTAACTCGAAGAGCGCTTTTCCGCGGAGTCCAAGAGAAGCTCCTTCCACCACTGGCAGGCTCCAAATCCGAGCCCTCCACCTCTTGTAAAAGACACCCCCCCCACACACTCTTTCCTCCAGTCACGTGTCCAAGCCCGACTTGGCAAAAGACACCCTACACACGTTACCCGGGAGGAGGATGCAAAAAAACCCTCTTCCCCCGAACTCCTTCTGTCCTCCGAACAAGGAGAAGCCCGGGTCCCTGGCAGGGACAGCGAAGAGGGGAAGGGATCGCCGCTCTTAGGAAGAGCTATTAGGGGTTGATCAACGGCCGTCAGAACTCGCATCCACATCGACGGAAACCCAAGTATAACAAGGTTGGGGTGGGATGGGACGGGGAGGGAGAGAGGTAGGGGAAAGTCCACGCTAAGACTTACCAGTCTGGGGAAAAGTTCCCACCGCCGCGCACAGCCGCGATCGCTCTGCAAAAGCAACATTCCTCCCCTCCACCCCGGTCAGACTCCACCCCTGCCGGAGACTCCCAAGATCGGCCGCAAAGAAAAGAACGAGCCCTTCCCCGGAGGGTCGAAAATGTCCCCCACCCCCTCTTATAGTCGCTGCCCCTCCCGTGGCAAACTCGGCGAAAGAAGTCTTCGCCGCGACAGCTGAAAAGTGACCTCAGGAGGCGGGAAGGAGGGGCTAGCGGAAAAGTTGGCGGGGGGGGTGGGTGTTGGAAAGTGGCTTTTGTGTGTGTGTGTGTGGAAGCGAGGGGTTCGGCGCCTCCTCCTGATTCCTGGGGAGGAAAAGAGACGGAGAAGGAGCCAGGCCAGCTTTTCTCTGCTCTTGAGGGGCGGGGGGAGCCGCTTCTTGGGAGCGATCCGGGGAAGCAGCGTCGGTTGGGAAAGGGCGCCCCGAAGCCAGCCGGGCACACACACACACCCCTCGGCGACCGAGGTGGTTCCTTCCAGCCGGAGAGAATCGCTCGATTGTTTTGCAAAAAAGAAAGGCGCGATTTAAAAGCCGGGCGAGATTTGCGTGCGAAGGAGGGGGAGGCTTTCTGTGCCGGCGGACCGAGCCGTTGCAAGAACGCTGGGAAAGCGGGGCTTGTTCACTTTCCACCCCACCCCGCCCCGCCCCCGTCCCCGCGGCGCTCGCCGTCCATTCTGGCTTTCCTGGAGTTTGGGGGCGGCGTGGGGTGGGCGCGCAAAAGGATGCTTGGCCGCCCACCTCAGCTGCGGGCTTCCCTCGGCACTCCAGCCAGAGTCCTATATAGAAGAACCTCGAACGGGAGAGCGCTCAGCCCGACGGGCTCCGCATCCGGTCTCGGTTTCAGGAATGCGGCCGGGGGAGCTGGCCAGCTGTCGGAGCAGGTGCCTCAAGCCAAGACAGCCTCCGACGCAGGACAAGGGGGTGGGCTAGGCCTGGAAAGGCCGGAGATGGAGGATGCGGGGATTGCTGGGAGGCTGAACCCCAATAATGCCGATGGCCTGATGTTTAAAGGGGATATTGGGCCCCTTTAGATTAGGTCTCCCCACCTTGGCAACTTTAAGCCTGGCGGACTTCAACTCCCAGAATTCCCCAGCCAGCTTGCTGGCTGGGGAATTCTGGGAGTTGAAGTCCGCCAGGCTTAAAGTTGCCAAGGTGGGAGACCCCTGCTTTAGATGAACCTCCCACACATGCTTCATCAGCTGGAACTTCTTCAGAGGTGGTAAACAATGGTCTCCTTTATCTGTTCATCAAAGGTGGCCACAGTGACTATAGGTAGTCCTTGACTTACAACCATTCGTTTAATGACTGTTCGAAGTCAACGGTGATACTGAAAAAAGTGTCTTGGGACCATTTTCACACTTACAACCATTGCAGCATCTCCATGGCCATGTGATCAAAATTGGGATGCCTGGCAACTGGCATGTATTTATGACGGTGGCACTGTCCCGGGGGTCATGCGACCACCATTTGTCAGCTTCTGACAAGCAAAGTCAATTGAGGGGGAGCCTGATTCGCTTAATGACCAAGTGATTCACTTAACAACAGTGGCAAGAAAGGTTATAAAATAGGGCAAAACTTGCTTCGCAACTGTCATGCTCAGCAATGGAGATTTTGGACTTGGCTGTGGTCGTAAGCCGAGGACTACATGTACGTGATTCAAAAAAGAACTCCTTTTCCAATTCCGCCATAGGTTTTTCACAAGGACGTACAAATAGAACAGAGGTGGCTGTTCAGTGGCTGCTGGACCAGTGTAAGAAAATATTCAAGGTCCTTTCTAGTAAATCTATCCCACTGAGTTCCATAGTAACTCAGAGTTCCATAGTAACTCAGAGAGAGAAGGTGTAGAGAAAGCGAGACACTAACTAACTCCTGGGCATGATCTTGGGATTGTGGGAAGCCCATGCGTGCTCTATGTCATAGGGCCTTTAACAGAATAAAGAGCCGTGCCATTAAACAATAAAGGGAGAGTACAAGAGCAGGTGGTCCCAGCCACCCCTGAGCCCAAGGAAACTCCTCTCACTGCAGGAGAGCCTAAACAGATCATTCTGGCTCAGCTGCTCACAGCACAAGCCTGCTGAGAGGTATCACTTTTGTCTCCACATTTCCCCTTTGTACAGTTGATTCCCTGCTCTGATTTTCACCTTCCATGCCTAACACAAGTTGATAATGTTGCTGCCGCTTCCGAGACTTGACCAGGCTGTTCTGCCAGTGACATTTTCTCACCCTTTTCTGAGTTAAGTTTTATGGCCACATTTCACCGCTCAATTCTTGCCAACACAAAATACTTTATCTATGTATCGATTGCCGAAGTTTGGGAAATTTTGATTCATGTTTCTGTGACAAGCAATGCATAGCTAGAGATTTTAGGAAAAGAACAATGACCGACACGGAGGAGTAAAAGTTTCTCTGCAGTCTTTGGAATGCTATGAAAACCAAATGTGTGCCGAAAGGAAATACTGCTCTGTTAATTGAAGGAAAGGGGAACAATGGCTTAACTATTATTTATGTAGGAGATGACCAGGCTGAGCTGGAAGGTGGGGTCAAATGCGTCATCAGTCTGGAATCTTTCCACTCCTGCAAGAGACCTAAATCCAGTCCACCTTGAAGTCCATTGACTGTATCTAGCAGCAATTTGCCTCAACCATTAGTAGGTCAGGTTCTTGTGTATAGATAGCATGGAATAAACTTGAAGAATTTTGAACTAAACTCCTGTTCCTGGTTACTTGCGCCTGACAAATTACTAAATAAGTCACAGTTGGCTGGGTCCATGTAACACCAATGTTTACACACTTCACTGGAAGAGATTTTGTGTCATGTAGAGCCACTAACAAGCACGGCACATTTTGACTTAGCCTGTTGTTAAAACTTAGCCAAAGCTTTGCTAAATAAAGTACAATGGTTGGGTTTACTTATTTATAAAATTTATATGCCATCCACTCATCAAGTGCTTGAGTGAAGTGTTCGTACAACATGCTAAGAGGTAAAACCAAACCAATTCTACTGGCTGAATTCACGTGATGTGCTAAGTCATAATTTAAGGGCTTTGCTTGTTCCTACATCTTGTAGTTTGCAAATATTTGTTTATAGCTTATTTTTTATGCAAATCCGCCAAATTGGATTAACATGATGAAATGTGAAGCAATGTCAAGCAAAATATGGCTTAGGATAATTTGTGAATACTAGCGTGATGTCTTAGTGCAATGTGCCAACCCAATAATGTTTACAGATTGTTTCTGGAAATTCAGACAGAAGTGCAATGAAATTTATCTAGGATGAAGCCTTGGGCAGCTAGCCATAGGCTTTTTGGGGGTCTGATGCCAGATCACTACTTTTGCAGATCTCTCTGTCTGGATTGGTAGTCTTTGCTCCATAAAAGGAGCAACCACAAATTGCTTTGTTTCAAACTTCCTTAGAAGCTCTTTTATTGGTTTTACCTCTGGGCTTCTCATTACTGGCTCCACTACAGCCAAGGCAAGACTTATCATTTCCCACAGCCTCCCTTGTGAGAGAGTTAAAATGTCCAAACGCTAAAAGCTTCTGCAATTCTCCTCTACCCTTGCCTTCCTCTGAAGCAAATTGGATTCTTTCCAGCATGAGCTTTAGAAACAGAGAAGGCTTTGTGTTGGAAGCAACTCTCACCCAAGGCTCAGAGTTTTAACACTGGCACATGATCCTTGGAGGAGAGTTTGTCCCACAGGAGCTGGATCATCCATGATCAGCTCGCTGCTGCCACTCTTATTTCCTTCTGGTGCAGCTGATCAGACAGACTATTGTGGTTCTGAATTCTCTCTACAAGAAGGAGGAGAACCATGTGAGATTTGTGTTTCCATAAAAAGTTCAGGTGGGCATCCTGCTTAAAGCATCAGTGAATGGTACCTTGATTTTATCTGTGACAGCTTCTTCAGCCTTGATCTTCTAGTTTTTTGGGGACAATTCCCAGAATTCTCGCCCAATATGGAGGAAGAGTCTTGCTGGCTAGGAATTTTGGAAATTGCACTGATCAATGTGAGCCATTCAACTACAATATATTGGGACGGAATCGTGGGCTATTTGGTTCCAGAAGGGAAGAGCATCCACTGAAGCAAGTGTCACCATAGTATACAATTCCTTCAGGCGATTATCTGATCCCAGGGACTGGCAAGAATACTGAGTTCTAATTGGTCGGTCCATTAAACTAATGCGATTAGTTGTTGGAAGGTCTCATTTTACATCTTTGATAGCAAAATCAAACATTTTGCTGGGGCCAGAATCAGGTGGTGTAAGTTGTATACTGGTTGAAAGATGCTTTCCTCTTTGTTGACCAGGAACCTGAGGTTCTGCACTGTGATCCATATATCCTTCCCTTTTTCAATGGGCATTAGATAAAGAGGTCATTCAAATAGGACTATACATGTATTCCCAGGGATATGAGATGGGCTATGATGGTTGTAATAGCTTCTTATGAATTCTCTGGATGGTGATGACAGACCATATGAAAGGGCCTTGTCCTAGTAGTGAGCACCGTGGTGTGTGGATCTTAAGAACTTCCTGTGTGTTACATCAAATAGGACCTAAAGATAGTTTTGTAAGTCCAACAAGATCAGAGTATCCTCTTTCTGAATACAGTTATGAAAGATCTCAGAGTTTTCCCTTGAAACTTGTAATAATTGATGCAGCAATGCATTATTTAGAATCCAGGATGGTGTCCCAGTTTGTGTACTTCTTGAGAATAATGAAAAAGTATAGTGTGTGAAAACTGACACCACCATTCAATCACCTAGATACTTAAGATGTGATTTATAGCTTTCAGGACTACCGTGTTTCTCATATAATAAGGCCGGGTCTTTTTTTTTTTTTTTTTTTGAGCCCTGAAAAAAATGGCTAGGCTGTCTTTTCGGGGGTGACTTAATTCCCCCCCTTGCATTTTTGGGTGGGCGGGCAGCGACGGCTTGGATATTGACCTTGGCGTTGGTGGGGCACTTCGTATCAGGGTCAATGCAGGCAGCACCATATCCGGGTATGCAACAAAAGTACTTCCTTAATGGCAAGCCCCCCCACCATTCCCCCCATTTCACATGTTTTAATATAGGCCTTAATTTGGGAGGAGGGGCTTAATTTCATTTCATGCCTATAAAACATGCTGGGACTTCCTATTGGGGGAGGCCGTATTGTTGGAGAAACAGGGTATTAAGTATCTGACCAATCTGCATGACCAAAGAGATATGTGAAGATGGAAGGGGTGAAGTGTGTTGTTGATGATCTACTCTTGTAAGACAGACTTTGGCTTCCATTTGTCTGATATGGGTCCATAGGTGGATAAATATAAATTTAATTACTTTCTTGCTCATTCAGAAACTTAGTCATTGTTGTGTCCTCTCCTTTTGTGAGTAGGGACAACCATTCCCTCAGACTGGGATTGAAGTGGTATGGCAAGTTCAAAGGTCTCTTCTCTATCCTTCCCTAGGTGTTCCATTGTCTTCCAAAGATTTGTTTTGAGTGCAACAGGAACAAAAATAATAAATGGAATAGCATGATGTCTTCTGCCCTCCCAATTTTAATTTCATTGATTAAATACAGGACTTTCTTCTGATATTTTGTCTCTTACTAGTAAGAGAAACTGTCTCTTACTCTAAAGTCTCTCTAAACAGCTTTTTCACCTTTGAACAGCTCAGGTTTTGACTTCAAATAACAATTTAGAACCCTCCATTGAGTTACAGACTAGTCCCTAAAATTAAACTTGTGAATGTCATTATTTATCTCCACTTAATTTGAAGTTGGAACCTTGGGTGTGTCTTGTTGGATGATCTTGTGACATTCAAGTGCACAGTTTGTAGAAATTGCCAACAAGCTGCTATAACAGGTTAATATTTTGGTCTTTTATAAGGATGATCAATATTCTCTATCAAATTTAAGGACACTGTACAGTAACACGGCAAATGTTCTGAATATACAATACATTGAAACAAATTTAATGTTCTACCAATAGGCAACAACAATTCTAAGGACATGGGTTAAAAGTTGGGTTTTGTCTAGATTCTATTAAAATTGCTCCATGTCTTCATCCAGAGTTGGTCACCATGCCTCTAGCTTAGAGGTGGACACTATCTAGGCTAGCCAAGAAGGTGGTAGCTTTGATCAGTTTGTTTGTCTTATCTGAATGTATTATGATTATGGGTCTTTTAGCCATAGACTAGAAGCCCAGGCAAAGACAGATATAGTGTGATGGCTAAGCTATGGCTGTGTAAGCTCTGCAGTGTAGTAAATATCTATCCTATCCTCTGAGTGCTTGGGGGATTTTCCCCATCCTTGTATACTATGTCCCTGTGACTAGTCCGGCTCCATGAACATCCAATGGAGTGAGTTGAAAAGCTCTAAGATTAACAATGAAGAGTTGGTGGTACTGCATTTGGAGACCTGCCTTAGACTCAAGGGCCAGTTTTGGATTTTTTAAAATTATATCTAAATTGTAAAAATATCTCAATGATTGAAATTATGTTCCAACTGAACTCAGCTAGCTTTACCTCTGAGCATGTATAAGACTGAACAGTTCAACAATGGTTGTGATGATAAGAAAAGTATTTTTATCAATGTTTATAGCAGCACATATGTGAACAAAGTATGTGGCAAACATTTTCACAAAATAGTGACAGGGCAGTCTAAATGCTACATTAACAGATGTCAAGACCAATTAGTGCAGTAGGAACCAATCTGACATGGTCACTGGGACCAGAGGTTTAGTCTTCCAAGCTTTCAAATTTCTACTGGAGCCCATCCTCCAGAATGTGTTTGGCGAGAGAGAAGTTCCCTGAGGATGGGTTCCAGCATGAGTCCAAAGGCTCAGAAGACTAAACCTCTGATCTCAGTGAGCGACCCAGATTGGATCTGTAATATATCCTGGGACACATATATTTGCCTTCATTTGTCAGTGCAGCAGGAAACTAAAAGGAAAAAAGGTGTTTTGGGTCATTTTTAATTTCTGGTGCAGTAAAGCATTTCCCCCCCCCAACCTGATGGCCTTCAAACATGTTGAATTATAATTTCTCTCATTCCCACCTTGAAAAATTATACTGAATGAGAAGAGATAGGGATTATAGTCTACAATCCGCAATGTCCCAAACTGAGAAAATCTGTCCTAAAATTGATGCTATCCATTTGCAGGCTCTCGGTCAGTTAGGAAATCCTGTTTTTTCAAAGTTGTGGAAAATTTTAAAACAACTGTTTGATATACTCTTCAATATGTGCATTATTTAAAGGGTAAGCATTGAATTGTATATTCACTGCTTACCCTTTAAATAATGTGCATAGTGTGCATATTGAAGAGTATTGTATATTGAGTGTAATGATTAATCCACCGGTATCCATGATTCAGCTACATCCAAAATGAGGGATTGAGGAAACCTGTCTGGCAGAATTGAATGAAGTTCCCTCAGGAACTTCCAGGTAGAGTAGCCGGAGGCAAAATGTGTGTCCAAAATGTTATGCCTCATTCCTCACATGCAGCTGTATTTCTCATTTGCTCTAGTAGACTCCCAAATCTCTGACTGTACATTCCCAGGGAGTTTACACTTCCTCAAATTACAGGACGTACCACTGACCCTGAAAAACAACTCATTCTCCAGATGCCACCATACCAAGCCAGAACATGCCCACGCTAATTTCCTTTGCAATAATGCCCTCTACCAACTGTTGTCTCTCTTGGGTATGAACTGAAGGGGAATTAAAAGGCATGAATTGTCCTCTGCTGGTGAAAATTGGAAATTGGTCTGAAGGCCTTTATTTTAGCATTTGCAGCTTGGAATGTGATGTTTCCTCCTAAGCAACCTTTTGCCTTTCATGATAGTGGCGTTCTCTTTTTAAGACATGGGTTAATTCAAAACCAACCCAAATTAGAAGATCCTAAACTTTTCAACTGATGGCAAACCGCTAGGCAAGTATCCAAAGGATGTCCCCAGCTGCTTGAATATTTCATGAGAATTATGCTTGTGTGCCTTAGTCAGGAGACAACTTTTAATAGGAAAAGAACCTGCCTTGTGAGGCATCTCCTACTAGGTCAAAGCCTCAGGCAGCCACTGAGTAATGATTCAAGAAAACTTCAGTTATCATTGTGTCTCTCAACTGGGGTCCAGCAAAAGATTAATCAATTAAAGGTGACAATTAGCAATAGGAAAAATGCTATAGAAGTTTGAGAAAAATCAGTGAAGTTATTCTGAATGTACTGGATTTAGGAATTATACAATAGGTACATTAATGTATGTGCCTAAATGACCTTGGACCAGTTACTCTCTCAGCCCAAACTTCACAAGGTTATTGTTGTGGGAAAAATATGAGGAGAAAAAGACATTAAGGTATGTTTGTTGCCTTGAGTTATTTATAAATAATAAAGAGATAAAAATCTAATAAATAAAATAAAATTGATGCTTAATATGTTTCCTGTTTCCTCCTTCCCTTGAAGCAAAATGTCATGAATTTCAGTCCAAAGTTCTTCTTTATCTTCACTGTATAACTGAATATCAGATCATATCTATCTGATAATTTCGGTGGGTACCTATTCCTTTCAAGATGTAATTTTGTGAGTGATCTGAAACTCATCATCTACTTTTGCTAATTGAATAGAGGACTTCTTTCTTTTCTTGCAGTTATAATCAATTTTGCCTGTGGAGATTCTTAGTCACCCAAGTCATGGTTGTCCCAAAGGTGCTTTTTCAAGAGGCAACTGGACTTTCTGTTTTTTCTTTGAAGATGTTTCACTTCTCCTCCAAGAGAAGCGAAAAACCAGAAAATCCAGTTGCCTCTTGAAAAAGCACCTTTGGGTATAATCAATTTTATTTCTTTGGTATCCATCCAGTGATGTCCATTTGTCTGCCCATCTTTTAGGTTGTTGAAAAATACTATTTGCTATCTAAATTTCATCAGAACTTTATTAAATAGTCTAGCTTCATTTGGGCAGCAAAGCCAAACTTACCCATTGTTCCAGATTTTATTTTAGTTTCACTTTAAACACCCTACTCTTCCATAATCAACATAACATCTTTTGTGATGCTTGGGGGGAAAATTTTGGATATGGGATAGACTTAGAAAAATGGCAGAAATTATGGTCTTGAAACTGTAAAATGACTATGTTAACAGCATATAAAGATAATTTGTATAAGATGCTTTACAGGCGGCATTTACCCTGGCAAGAATAGCAAGGATGTTTAAGAATAAATTGGAGAAATTTTGGAAATGTCATCAGATACCTGGATCATACTATCACATGTGGTGGACGTGTGTGGAAGCCAAGAGATACTGGACTAAAATTCATACATGACTGGAAAAAATGACAAAACAGCATATAGACTTGAAACCAGAGATATTTTTATTGGGTATCTTACCTGAAGGATACAGTAAAGAATTGACATATTTGATTATAAATGTTTATAAATGTTTATAATTGATTATAAATGATTATAACAGCAGCTAGAATTGTATTTGCTAAAAATTGGAAAAGTGAAAAAATTCCGAAGAGGAAGTGATTAAGAAAATAATGGAATGTGCAGAAATGAGTAAATTGACATTAGAAATTAGAGAGCAAGAAGATAAACAATATTATAAAATATGGGATTTATTTTATCAATGGCTGGATAAGAAAATAGGGAAATAAAATACATTACAATAAAAATACAATAGTAAAGATAAGACAATTTAATATATATTATTGAATATAATGATTATAAGGGAATGTATATATAGATTTTGTAAAAGTTGAGTTTTGCTCAAAAAGGATGACGTGAATGTATAATTATAGTCTAATAAGGAGATAATATAGTATGCATAGCTGATTTATATAATATGAAGTTTAATCTAAACTAGAAGAGATAGACTGTTGATATTGTGCACAAGAGATATGTACCAACCGACACACTGTATATAATGGAAAGATGGTTTTATTTGATGTTTTATGTTTGTATTTGTTAGTTGTCAAAATAAATAAAAAATATGGAAAAAAAACCATCTGTTGTGGTGTTGTGTTGGCAAGGTGTGACAAGTTGCATAGAGCTTTCTTGATTTCTGCTTCCTCTGCAGCTATAGTTAGAGCATGGATAAAATAGAAAACATTCTGGTTGTACATCAGTTGCCCCTATTCCTGGATTAGGATGGCTTGCCCTCAGTCAGTCATGCCCTCCTGAGCACAAGGCTGGATTATTGTAATGAATTCGACATGGGGCTGCCCTTGAAGATACACACATAGAATGCAGTGGTGTGGGATATTAATCGTGCTACTTATTCAGCACACCTCTGCTCCACATTGGCTTCAACCTCTGCTCCGCATTGGCTTCAACTGTGCTTCCAGGTGCAATTCAATGGTAGCCACCTTTAAAGTCTTTCACAGCTTGGGACCAAGTTATTTATGGGATCATCTCTTCCTGGTTGTTCCTAGCTGTCCTAAATTAGGACAGCTGTCACATCCATCTGGCAGGAGGAGAATTGGTTGATTGTCAGCTGGCAGGGTCCAGAAGGAAAGTCTTTTCTGCTGTGGTGCCTACCTTTTGGAGTATCGTATCTCTGAGATCAGGTTAGTCCCAACAATGCTCGCCTTTCTCAAGGCCTTGAAAACCAAGGACCCCACGATTCAACCCTGAACTAGAAATATTCTCCTTTATTGGGATCGCGAAATTGCCCGAGTCGAGCTCGGTTCAAAGGGAAGGCGTGTTACCCCTCTGATCAACCCCCTCGGTATCAAAGCGACGCAAGTGACTTTCCGACAAGTCTTATTCCCACTGCAGCCTCCCGTCCGATTCCCTCCAGGACTACAGCTCCCATTATCCTACTCCATGCACTGATCAAGGAGGATTAAAGGCAAAAGCTAGCCAGCTCCAGGAGGAAAAGACCCCGTGACCTGCGGGCGGCAACTAGCGCTTGACACCCGGGCACGCGAGAGGAGAACCCCCCCCCCCCACCCCCCCGTTTCCGCACCCATTTCATGATTACTATTATTCTTATTATCTTGAAAAATCCAAAATGAAGACTGGGGCTCGCGTGGGAGGGAGCGGGGGGGCGCTGAAAAAGAGCGGAATGGAAAGCGGATTCGGAGCAGGCACCACCAGCCGTGACGCGCCATTCGCGTAACTTCGAAACTTCCCTTGACCCGGAAGTGGAAAGTGGAGGGCGGCGTTTCGCGAGGCGGACGGAAGGCGGAAGCGGAGGCTTGCCCGAGAGGGAGTGAGGGGGCAGTCAGATGGAGGAAGAGGAGTGGCGGCGGAACCCCCCTTTTTGTTGCTAGGTAACAGGACCAGGTAACGTTCCCCTCTCGGCTTCTTCCTGGTGGCTCTTGCGCCCCTGGTTGGGAGATTCACCCTCCCTCTTCGCCGCCGCCGCCACCTCAGCTTTCCACTTGTTTCCTTTCCCCACTTCCAGCCCTGAAAGTGGATCTCGGGGTTCTGTTTCCGTGATCGGTTAATATCGGGGTGGCGGGCTGAGAAAGAAACGACCTTCCAGCCAGGGGCAAGTAGTCCGTTGTATTTGAGGTGTTTTTCACTCTCTCGGGTTGTCTTTGCAGGATGGCTACAAGATGGCTATAACTTAACCTTCATCGAAGCCCCAGTAATTCCGGAGCACGAAAACACCATGGAACACCTCAGGCCTGGGACTGGAGCTTTGGGTAATCCCCAGCTAGAGTTTCCTGATTTGGGCAAGACTCTTCTGAGCCCTTGCAGCCTTTGTGATACAGGATGCAGGAAGCAAAATGTTCACTCCAAAAAAGTATTGCTGTTGCAAAGCATCTCCTGGCTAAGAAGAGCGCTTGAGTCTTCGGAGGGCTGAGGGTTTTAAGTCAGGAGAAAGGTGCGATGGAGACAAAAATGCTTTGGAATGGCAGTTGCGATCGCGAGAATGGCAACTTGCACTTTACTGACTATAAAAGTCCCAGTAACGAAACTGGCTCCTGTAACTGTCCGAGAGAGATGTCCAATCTCTCTGCAGCTTATTCGGAGGAAGGGAATGACTTATGTGGCTTCAGTTGTCAGCACTGGCATTCAGGATTCAAGGAGAAGGACCCGTCTACGCTGCTGTTAGGCCAAGAAGCAGATGTTGAAGATGGCCTGGCTACAAAAATCAAGGAAGAAATCCCTGATTGCACTCGGGCTCCTGGCGGAAGAAAAGTTGCCCGGCAACAAAGACAACGCTCTACTCCTAAAGACAAAGGAGATGGTCACTTTGTACCCTCTGGGGGGAAACACAGACAGACTAGGAAGAGGAGTGATGGTGGGCATCATCACATGCAAGCTGAGTTGCTGAAGCACCTGGAAAGTCTGGCCTCGTTCTGCGTTTCTTGTTTCAGACTGTTCATCGGTGTAATTGTACAGGTCACCCTCCGGTGTGGTGAGGGGGTGGAAGCTGGTGGGAAGATGCTGTACTCTTGCTGCTGCTTCAGCCTGCATGATTTAAACACCATTCAAACTGACATGCAGGCTTGGATCCAGCGTGGAAGGATAGGGTGTCGAAAATTGACCCGACAACTAGCCTCATGGTTGTCGCTAACTTACCGCCTGCTTAAGATGCTCTGTGCTATTCTCTTCCTGGTGCTTATGCTTCTCCTGGGTAGTATACGACTCTGCTGGAAGGTTTCCAAATCAGTCCTACTCAATATTCTAAGTAGAATGACTCATACTAGCTATGGAGCCTGGCTTCTTGCATCTATTGATTTTCCTCAAATTGGGGTCCTCTTCAGAGAATGCAGGATTTGCAAATGGATGGCAAGTCTGCTGCTTAAGTGGCATGCTGTCCTTTGGATGCCCAAAGGATTAAGGACCACCCAGTCAGGGAGCACTGCTCAGAATGACTCCCCTGGTGGATCTGGACCATTCCAGCCTAGCGAAGAGGTGGCACGTTTGCTAGCTATGGCACATACCCCTGAAGAAGAGCTCAATCCTTTTCAGGTATTGGGCTTAGATGCAACAGCGTCCGATGTTGAATTGAAGAGAGCCTATCGGCACTTGGCAGTACTGGTGAGCATGTCTTTTGAACCAAACAGGTGGACTGGTGATTGGAAGTATGTGTGTTTTTGATGAGAGAGCCTCTGTTTAAAAAAGGTGGCATTCCTTTCCCCCTCCTCTCCTTGTATTACCGTAGCAAATAATTGTGACAAGAATTCAGCTCTTCAAGGATTGAGAATATTCAGCCTCCAAGGATTGAGAATATTGGTGGGGATGGTTAAAGACAGTAGTAGGAGAGAACTCCTCTCTTGTCTGGTTGACATAGTCCAACATTTTCAGGGTGGGGGGGAAGAGATGTGGAATATCATGCAGTCTTTCATAGTACAATTGATTAATCTTCACTTATCACTTGCATATTGACTTACTGTATACTACTTGAGGGAACACAGACTTGTTAATTTCAACAAGTAAAAGAATCGACAAATACAATTATCTGTAGCAGCAAGGTTGATCAAGATAACTGTGACAAATAGTTTTTCTCCTTGTTTGCCTTCTTGGCTATTAAGGGAACAGGATGTGTGGAAACTTGGTTCAACTTATCTTCCTGTCTGGAGATGCTGAGGATTGCAGTTCATTTCTTGGCTTGTAAAATTCCACCCTGAATCTTCAAGGTGTATTGAATGAAAATCCCATTTTTGTTTTTCTCCATCTTTCCCGGAATGAGGAAAGAGAAGGATGAATGAGCTGCTATACTACACCAAGGAGGATTGCAGACTCTGCTTCTGGAATTTGCTAATCTCTCCCTACTGAAAAGCTGCTTTTGCCAAAAAAAAAAAAGCTGTCATTTTTTGTTGCTGGTTGTTGCAAGGGAAGAGCTCAATTGACAAAGAACCTTTCTACTTGAACTTCTGAGTAGAAATGTCCCTGTACAAGGGAATCTGTAAATGAAGCCTACTTGTTTTATTTTGGCTTTGTGGCCTGTATGTCACATGAGAGTGAAAGTGCCAGCTTTACTTTCTAGGATGACAGTAAGGATTATTGGCAATACATTGCGTATATTTGTCTCAGATGTTTTTAAAAGGGTGTGTCTAACTTCTTTGGGGGTTTGGGATGGGGTGTTACACAGGTTCACCCAGACAAGAATGAGCACCCTCAGGCAGAGGAGGCATTCAAGGTACTGCGAGCAGCCTGGGATATTGTCAGCAATCCAGAGAAGAGGAAAGAATATGAAATGTGAGTCAGCTGAAACCTATTTGAGCTTCTTTCACTCCTAGTCAGAACCGTATAGCTATATGAAGTTTGATCTGCAGACCGGGACAATGTGAAGAGGCCTGTTTTCAAAGAGATTCCTAAATTTAAAGGGACAGAATAAATTTAAAAACTTGAGCATCAGTGTTGTCAGGTAGCAACACTTATTGAAAGTACTGGATGTTTTTCATTACTTCCCTGAGGTTTTTTTTTGTCTTCAATGGAAATGCTGCCTATAATCCCTGAAAATATATTTACCACAAGCATCCTACATATCACCCAGGCAAACCTAAGTCTTCCTGTGAAATTTAATCGAGCTTGAGTCCCTTGGCTCTGTTTATTATCTTTATTATTCATTATTCAAGAACAACAATAAAATTGATTAGGGAACATGAGGATTGGACAAGAGTTGCTTGTCCTGTTCTCTAGTCCTTGTTTCATTTCTACATTTGAACTCATTTCAATTTGATGTAAAAACAAGATTTTGGTAATGGCTCTTCCCATATCCCACCCCCTAGAAAAATCAGATCATTCCCTTGCTTGTATGACCAATAAGTATCTGAGCCATAGAAGAAAAAATATTACAGAAATGATAATAAGGTACTAGAAATCATAGCTTCCAAATTATCTTCTTTGGTTAAAGGCCTTGTAGGAAAGAAAACCCAGGAGATAAGAGAGCCCACAAATTTAAAGATCAGATACTAGGTAATATTCTGCCCTGACTCTCAGAACTACTAAATTACTTTAGTTATCCGCCTGACTTTTTCCTTTTCTTAAATACTTTCCTTGGGAGCTGATTTTTAAAACCTTTTTATTCAAGATAAAAATACAACATGAAACAGAAGTTAGAAAGCCAAGAAGGAGAAAAAGAGAAGTGCCAAGAGCAAGAAAAAAGTTTGACTTCCCACTTTCTTTAGTGCAATAGAATACAGGAAAAAAAATACTTAAAACTTTTGTTCTGCATTTCTCAACCTTTCAAGCCATTTCTAAAACAGCAAAATCATTCTAATCAATGCTAGCCAGAGGACCTTTGTCCCCTACAGCTTGAAGCTAATCATAAGCTGAAGTCTCCTTCGAGTTAAGCTTGATTACTTGTCAGCATAGAGACATGTAGTTTTCATGGTCCAAGTGCAGAAGTGGTGTCCCATTGCTATAAATGGTTTTCCCCCCCAATTTTCCAGTTTAGTTTTTATTCCAGGTGCCCCCTGATGGTCTCCAGACCAAGGAATAATTACGCCAAGATCAGCCTAGAACTATTTAGAAATTACTCTTGGCCATCTTTAGGTCATACAAGGGTTCTGTTCAGGAACTCTTGCATAAGTCACTTTTGGGGCACATCCAAATGTGTAGTGCATGCCTGCATTAAAAAAAAAAAAATCCTGTTGTTTTGGGACTCCTTGTTTGAGGTCAGGCTAATGTAAATCAGGGTTTGTGTAACCTGGGTGCTCTCTGAAATGGCTTTGATTTGATTTCAAAGCTTGAAATGGCTTTGATTTCCAGTACATGTGCACACTGCTCCAACCATAGTCAAGCTTGGTGTAACTGATGCTCCCTTTTAAATTCACTTTTTCTTTCAGAAAGCGCATGGCAGAGACAGAGCTGACGAAGTCCATGAATGATTTCCTTTCCAAGCTTCAGGATGATCTGAAGGAAGTCATGAACACAATGAAGTGTAACAAGTGCCAAGGGAAGCACAAGTAAGTGCCCAGCTATCATTATCTCTTCACTGGTGCAACAGGAGGATGTCAGCCAGGCTGCATAAGCAGCAGGATCCTGACTTTGCAGAGTCTCCATTCTTTTCTTTAATCTGTGTACGGGAGAAACTACAATCAAGCCTGCTTCCTTCTGAGAGGAGTGACAAGACCAAAGTTTCTGTTCCCTTGAAGGATAGTAGTGTGGAATATTTTTTCCTGAGCTGGCTTAAATCAATAGTCTAGTTTTTAGTTGAGGTGTCAAAGACTCTGAAAGACTGAGAGACGGATAATCCTTGACTTACAAGTTACAACCATTTGTTGAGTGACAGTTCAAAATTACAATGGCACTACAAAAAGTGACTTGCAACTGGTTCTCACACTTACAACTGTTGCAGTATCCCCATGGTCAAGTGATTAAAGGTTTTGGAGAACACCAGAATGTTTTCTCCAAAATCTTCACATGAAAGATTCCCCTGCAAGCAAAAATCTAATATCTCGAGACTTAAACTTTCCTTTGCTTATTTTTTTTTTAAAGACCACAGGACTAGCTGGATAAGTTAATGGGCAGAAGTCTATAATATATTTATGATAGTATATATATTTGATAGCTAGACGAATATATACTGCAAGTTCAAAATTGGGAAATGCTTGATTATCAGTACCCAACTGTTATATGCAACAAGTGTTCAGTTATAACTCAGCTACTTACTAATTTTGTTGACCATAGGATTCAATTCCCATATTTTCATTTCCTACTGGTCCTGTGTCCATTTCTAAAATATTTGGTTTAGAAAAGCTTCAGTGTTTATAAATCTTTATAATCCATGCATAGATATTATTTGGACAACCAGGGCGTTGGACTAGAAGTCCTCCAAGATCGCTTGCAACTCTGTTACTCTGTTATTTGCATTTCTCCTGAAATTAAATGCACGTGCGTGAGTGCATGTGTGTCCATGCACGCGCACGCATACACTGAAAACCACGGGACGCTATAATATAATGAACATACTTGGTATTTTCTAACCTCTGAAATTCTTTGCTGCAGGAGATTTGAGATGGATCGTGACCCATTGGAAGGCCGATACTGTGCAGAATGTAGTAAATTTCATACAGCTGAGGAAGGTGACTTCTGGGCAGAATCCAGCATGCTGGGATTGAAGATCACATACTTTGCCATGATGGATGGGAAAGTTTATGACATCACGGGTAATTGAATTAACAGTCTATGACAATGGAAAGTGGAAACACAAAGTGAAATCCAATGCGGTTCTTGTCCTTATTTTTTTCTAGTAGTCTGTTGTCTGTGTGTATGTGAATACATATACTCAGAGAGCAGGGTAAATTAGGGTAACTTCACATTTGTGCAGACTGTGAATAGTATGCATATATATTTGTGTTCTTTCCAGTAACCACATCCATGTACCAGGCAGTAGTGATCCAATAAAGGATTACAGAGCAATGAGAAAGGAGAATGGCATCTGTTAGGAAACCTAGCCGAACAGAAAAGTCTGCTTGTAAAAAAAATGTATACATTTTTTGTATAAGCAGTATACAAATATATACTGCATACACAATGAAGCCTTAACAAGAGGCTTCTTTGGGAAGGGGAGAGAGAGATTAGGTTGATGAAGAACATCTTGACCCAATAAAAAACAGAAATACCTTGGTATGAAAACTGTCAGGCAGATGGGAGCTGGAGGGGGGGAGGAATTACTGATCAGTAAAGGGATGTTGGGTTATAATGGCATAGCTTGATAAAAATATTAAACCTGTATGTGGCTGCTATGGAAAAGGCAAATGTGATGCTGTGGGCATCGGGAAATTAGCCAAGTAGTACCTTTGTGCCTTCATACAAATCAATGGTGCAATTACACTCAAAAGTACATTGTGCTATATTTCAACTCGTGACTAGTTTTAACCAGTGAACTTGGCTTCCAAAGATGTAGCGATGGCCACCAACATGGAAGCTTCAAAGAAGTGAAGTAATAGGAGAGTATCATTGAGGAGAAGGAAAGGGGAGGACTGTGTTTACCTGGGAGATGAGAGAAGATAGCAGGGAGAGAGTAATTGCACTAAAGAGAGTGAGCAGCTAGCAGGAGAAGTGAGGTGAAGTGGAAACACTGAGGACTCTAGCTTTTGTTTTTGTTTTGTTTCCCTATGAGCTTAATTCTACAGCTGTTTTTCTGTTTCCCAGTCCACCCAAAAATATTTTGATCCCACTAACAGCAGAACATATGCAACTGAAGTCTTTTGAGAAATAGCCAAGATAGAAGTTGTTATTTAGATAGAACCCACATTGGCATTGAAAATACTTTTAGAAAATAGTCTCTTTCAGAGGATCAGGCAAATGAATGGAAGATGGAAGACTGTCAATGGCCAATGTCCTATCTGTGAACTTCTCTCTGTTAACCGATTGGCCCCTTTGGAAACAGAAGATGGAATTCAGATCTGAGCCAGAATGCTGTTCTTTTTCCCACTTAAACACCCAGAAAACCTATGCTATGAAAACAGAAGAGATTGCATTATGTTTTATTCTAAGAAGGGAATCCTATTTTTAATATCAAAACTAAAATATTAGCCCTTAAGAGTGCTATGTGAGTGATAAAACATCCTACTGCAAAAGCTGAGAAATGTCTAGGAAGAAAAATGATATTTTTAAGGACATTCCTGTCTGTTTTGTGCAGTAGATCCGGGTCAGGAACTGATAGCTGATTTTTTTCTTCTTCTGATGTACAGAATGGGCTGGCTGCCAGCGAGTAGGAATCTCTCCAGATACGCATCGAGTTCCTTATCACATCTCTTTTGGATCAAGAGGCTCTGGAGGACGTCAGAGGTTAGTGTGGAATTATGTTGTTGATTTCTTCTTAAGAAATGGTTGGTTCTTGTTGAGAACTGAAATCTCAACAAGTTTACAGTATGTATCTTATGTAGGCTGACTCTTGTTCAGTTTGTGGAGAGATCTGCTTGAGCTGGTTTTTCCATTTGTACAGGCCCATGTCAACATATTTGGCCTAGTGGTTAAGGCACCAGGCTAGAAACTTGGGACATCACGAATTGTAGTCCCACCTTAGTCATGAAATCCAGCTGGGTGACCTTGGACCAGTCAATCCCTCTCAACCCAACCCACCTCACAGGGAAAGGAGGAAATAGGAGGAAGAAGGAACATTAGATATGTTTGCCACCTTGAGTTGTTTATTAAAAAATAATAAAGGTGGGGGACTTCCGGTTTGAAGGGTTTCGGCGACAGACAGAAATCCGCGATCGTGCGTGGTTTCTGTCTGGGCTCGCCGCTGGAGCGCCCTGAGCCGGCTGGTTTCAGGGCTAAGCCACCCTGTAGAGGTGGTGAAGAGGGGGGAGACCGCCAGCATGGTTGAGGAGAGCCGCATCTCTCCTCAGCTAGCCATTACTCCCTTTCCCGAAGGCGGTTGTAGCGGTGGTCAGAAATGGCCACCACAAAGGAGAACTCGACCGGAAAAGAATGTGCAGGAGGAAGATAAGAAGTGAAAGTTTTGGCTGACCGGGTTAAATTGTAAGAGCAACAACTAAGGTACCTTGGAATTTAAACTTACAAAAAATAACATCGCTCCCAAAGAAGAGTCGGAAGCAGCGAAGGAAAGGGAAAAGGGAAAGGTTTGGCTTTTTTCTTCTTCTCTCTATACAATGGCACTACTTCTGGATGAATTGAAAATGGAACTTAAAAAGTACAAAGAAGATGCACAAGAAGGGAAGGGTTCTTTTGGCTTCGTTTTTCAATTCTTAGAACTGGAGATTTGGAACTATGTGAAACAACAAGAAACAACTGCAAAACAAGAAGACTGGGACAAAGAAGAAGCCATCTTTAACGAACAAGCAATTTTATGTGGGGAAGAAAAAGGAAAGGGGGGAAAGAGAATGGAGAATTTAAGACTTAAAAAAACAACCACAGAAAAGAAAAATAATTCGAAAAATAAGTATAATACTGGAAAGCAACAGAAAAGGGGAATACAGAAGAGAGAAATAGAGGTAGAGAGACAAGGGGGTAAAAAGGGGAGAGAGAAGAAGAGAGGGAAGAAGGAAAGGAAAAGAAGTTACAAAGGACTGGAGCAAAATATAGAGAAACAGGACCTATTTAGAGATAATGGGTGAAAATCTAACTGAAAAAGGGATTCTGTAAAGGTACTTAAGATTGTATTGTTATATTAGTAATAGAAATAACTTTAGAAAATTGGAAACAACGTATGATTAAAATGAGGGATAAAATCGTTAGTGTAATTTAGTGAAATGTTTGTGAATAAAATAAGTGAAATAAAATAAATGAGAAAATTGAATTAGGAAGGAACGGGAACATTTTAATTAGTTAATTTTTTATAAAATATAAGTGAAGAGGGGGGGGGAATTAACTATGGAAAGCTTATAGTTGTTCCCATAGAAGTATGATATTTAATTGAAAAGTAATGTTAAAGATGTTAAGACTTTAATGAATATTAATATTAATGATAGAATTGAATTGGAATGGAATATTGTTTTAATTATATACATTTATATTTTTTTCTTTTTTTAAGAATACAGTGTGTATTTTAAGAATGTACCAAGCAGAATCCGAATGGAAGTTATGTATTATATTGAATGTTACAACTTTAGGGAAAAGATATAAAGGCGTCATACTCCAATCAGTAACTACAGGAGAAATTTTGTTTAATGAGAAAAGATAATAGATAATTGAAACAGGACAGACAAAAAATATAAATACAGTGATTTGAATTGAGATGAGATAATTAAAATAAAATTGAGAAAATTAAAAGAGGGGAGAAGCTATGCAGAAAATGTAAAATAGTAATAAGATATGGAATAGAATATAAAAATGAGCATGAACCTGAATTTGTGTCTGTACGAAGAAATGTAACCCAGGATTACGCTACTTTCAAAAAAGATGTTTTATTTGTATTTTTTTTTCTCTTTGTGAAAACTCAAATAAAATTTACAAATAATAATAATAATAAAGGTGGAATATTTAAATCAATAGTCCACAATTAGCCTTGCAGTAGTAGTTGTGTTCAGCACAAACATGCAGCCTTGCATCTGATTGATTGTTAATTCTAAACTAACAAAAGCTTGTAACTTTCTTTTTCTTGGGTCTCATTTTCCTCCTTTTTTAGGAGAGTCAGAACAGGAGAATTTTCACTACAGAGGCCAGATTCTGTCTTGTCTCTTTATACTTCTGCATGAGCGACCTTTATGCTTAAAGCAATAAGCTGATAAGAGAGTGAAACTCAGTTTATATAGCTTATATTCCTGGGGTTTAAAGCAGTACCCTGGAAAAAGAGTGTGGAATAGCCCTGTGTGTGGTAGAACTGTAAAGATGAGAAAAACCATGTTACTGAGAGAGAGTTGGGCGGCATCAAAATTTTCTTAAATAAAATAAATACAACTTAGTATTTAGAAAGGGCTTCCGAAAATAGATTCCTTTTCTTCCCAGGACGAATAGTTGCAAATTCTGAAGTTTGCCTTCTGCTGTGTAGTTTAGCGTAAAGCCGAACGTATATCTTTGCTGTAATCCAGTTCGGGATCTGATGATGTATTTGTTCTCTCCATCTGTTCTTCTTCCCCCACCACCCCAAAATAAAGAGCTGCTTCAGACAGTAGCCCGGCTTCTGCTGCAGAGCTCCAGGACTTCTTCAACCGTATCTTCCAAGGGAATCCCGGGCAGATGCCAAACGGGAACTTTTTTGGCACCCCCCAACCCCCAGCCCCTGGGAATGCGTCGACGCCTCCTGCCTCTTCTTCAAAAGTCGACAGTAGCTTCCAGAAGGGCGATTCGAAGCAGAAACGGCGGAAAAAAGTGCGACGCCCCTTTCAGCGCTAAGGACCTGACTGAATGGGAGGGAAATCCGGCAGCAAAAGGGCTGTTTGAAACATTGGGAAAAAAAAAAAAAAGTATTCTTGATAAGAGATAAGCCTCCAGGCTTCTCTGGACACGTTTATTATAACCCTGTAATTTCTAGCTGGAACAAAATATTCTCCTGTGCAGTCGTTAATACGGATCCTGTGATACCAAAGAACTCCTTTGGATATTTTCCTGAAAGCACTTAATGAAAAGAAGGTGTGGACAATATCGAGCCTTTAAGCATCCAGTCATATGCTTTTATAATTGTCTAGCGCTCTTTCTCGGGCGGGGCTACAGCTTCCACCAGTTCTTTTAGTTGATTGTTGCTCTTGTCCAGAAAAAAATGCTGGGCCTGGAAATCTCTTTTGTTTCATTCCAAGGCTTTGAAGTAAAATTAAAAGGGAGAGGATGGCTTAGGGCCCCGGGGGAGGTGTGGTTTGCCCGCGATAACTTTTACAGAGTGGCAGGAAAAGGGAGGCCCTATTCAGCAACCCTCTTCTTATCCCATCCTGGGTGTTCTGCCTCTAGATTAAATGGTGAGAGGAGAGCCACTCCCTGCCTGGAATTTTCTTGTGTAACATGTTAATTAATTGCTTGCCGTGCAAAGGAATTCATCCGGATTAATACTTTTAGTAAAAGGCCAGGGGAGACTGAGATGCACCCCCAGTTACTTATTGCTCAGGATTATGCCCAGTAAGCTTCTTTACGGAGAACCCGAATGTTGCCCAATTCCGTTGCAAGACTACTGAGAGGAGGTGTTTTGCACTACCACTGAGCTCCTGGCTCTGCAGGTGAAATGACTGTTGTGTTCCCGATGTTCTAAGGTGCTTGGTTTGCTCTTCCTGGATCCTAGCAAGTACATGCTGCCTCTCTATGCTGGCCTAAGAAGACTGTGGTCACGTCAGTTACGACATGGGTATGTTAGGTGACAATTTTAGCATGGATGGCTAGCTCTACAATTGTTCAACCTCTTTTATAGAAGGTTACTTTTTTAAAAGTTCAAATTTGTATGTATATACATATATTTAATACAATGTGTATTATCCTTTCTTATAAATACGTATCAATGCCTTGGAGAGGCTGGCCTACAGTTTCATTCTTAGCCCATGCGCCGTTGCACATTGGTACACAATCATATCTATGAGGAATTTAACCTTTCAAGATGTAATTTAGTGCTTCTTTTCTTTTATTGTGGAAACAGCTAGGTATTTGTACTGCTACCCAGCTAGTCCTGCGTGTTCCCAGAAACCCCACTGAGGGGGTGTTAGGGTGCAAAGCCGATGGTTATCCCCTCCCTGCCCCAAGTCCTTCCTCACTGTTCTGCCTAGAGAGATCGATCATGTGGGCAGTATATTGATTTGCTTCTCCTTTGCATCGTGAAATCATAAGAAAGCCTGCTTGATCAGCCTAGTTGTGAGACCTTACCTGACTTTCTTGTCAATAAAGGAGAATATAGCCCAGGGTTGAAATATGAGGGGGGAGGTCCTTGGCGCTCTCTGAGCATGCTTGTTTTCTTGCAGATGTTTTACTACCCAAACTAGGTAACCTCGTCAGTGCTAGTAAAGAATTGTTATTTGCTGTCGGTTTATATTCTGGTGCCTTGCCTGTCTGTGTGGCTGGGGGCGGTCTTAAATAATCTTTGTTTGGGATGTTTACCGATGGCTGTGTGGCAGTTTCTTGATTGGGGTATTGCTTCCTTGATAGTTGGTCTGAAGTTGAAGTTGAAGCCCCCACCCACACAGACAGGGCAAGCCACCAGAATATGAACTGACAGCAAACCGCACTCCTTACTGGCACGGATGATGTTACCTAGTTTGGGTGAATGAAACGTCTACAAGAAAACAAGCAAGCTCAGAGGGCATCAAGGACCCCTGACTCTCTTGCATTAGCTGCCCTTCTTCAGAGCGATTTGCTCCATTAATGATGGAGTTGCGTCTGTTGACCCTAGCTAAGGCTGACTTTCCCCGTTCATTTTGCTCTTTCATGGCCTTGATGGAGGAATCTATTACTTACAGCACCTATATGGGTCCCTGACTCAAACCAAGTAATTCAGGATGGCCTGTAAAAAGGTCAGCCACCAAGAGAAGCCAACGTAATACATTGAAAGTCAACCAAAACATAAGATGACAACCGGGCTGAAATATACAGGTAGTCCTCAATTTAACAACAGCTCATTTAAGTGACTGTTCGAACTTAACAACAGCACTGAAAAAAATTACATACACTGCATGACCATTTTTCACACAACCGTTGCTGCACCCCAAAGTCACGTGATCAATATTCAGATGCTTGGCAACTGATTCATATTTATGACGGTTGCGGTGTCCCAGGGTCATGCAATCTCCTTTTGCCACCACCTGCCAAGCAAAGTCAGCGGGGAAGCCAGTTTCACTGAACAGCCGGGTTACTAACTTAACAACTGCAGTGATTCACTCAACAAGCATGGCAAGAAAGGTTGTCAAATGGGGCAAAACTCACTGAACACACATTTCACTTAGAAACAAAAATGTTGGGCTCAATTGGGGTCATACGTCGAGGACTACTTGTACTGCAACCCAGCAATCGGGACACCATTCGTGCTGGAAGAAAGCCTGAAAATGCCTGGAAGGAAGGGCCAATTATCGACTGGTTTTTAGACTGGTTTTTCAAAGATCTGCCGGCTCAGCACCAATCAGGTATTAGAGGACAGATTGTTTCAAATGACAGGTGCCGCCACCAAAAAGTCATTCCTCCAAGGTCCCGTGAGGTGGGTATTGCCCCAGTGAGAGGACTGGGCGTGTGCCCTCTCTACTGGGGCAGTTGGGATGGGCAGATAGTCTAGGGAAGGAGGCAGTCCTGCAAATAACCCTGTCCTATGCCACGCGGGGCCTTAAAGATGGATATGCGGCACATTGACCTTACCCAAAAGCCTATTGGAAGCCAGTGCATCTCACAGAGATGCCACATGGATATAAGGAGGAACATCCATAACTAATTATCAAAGCTGCTGGATTCTGGATCAATTCTAACATCTGGATGGCCTTCAAGGGCAGCCCCATATAAAGTGTGTTGCAAAGATGACAAAGCATGAATGATAGAGCAAGACCCTTCAGCCCAGGAACAGAAGCAATTGGCACACAAGTCAAAATTGTGCAAACCCCTCCCCCACCACCACCAAATAACTTAATGCTCCGTGAAATCATCCCATGGTGATTTTTCAATCATGCTGCTAGTTCTACAGCCCTGATGGCGAACCTATGGCACACGTGCCAGAGGTGGCACGCAGAGCCCTCTTTATAGGCACACATGCCGTTGCCAGCTATTCTTCTGGTTTCTGGTGCACATGTGCATACTGGCCAGCTGGTCTTTGCAGGTGCCAGAGCACCAGAAAACAGCCTGAAAATGGCCCAAAAAACAACCTGAAAATGGTCCAAAACACTGTCTGAAAATGGTCCCAATCAAAAAACACCAGCCAGCTGGTCTTTTTGTTTCTGGTGCTCTGGCATGCACGCATGCACGCGCATTCTGGTTTGGGCACTCGGTGCTGAAAAGGTTCGCCATCATTGTTCTATAGGGATCAGTGAATCCACAAGCAAAGGCAAGAGGGCATTCCATCAAGGATGTGAGAGACAGATAGACAGACAGACAGAGATACACAAAGAGAGAGGAAACCAGTATGAGTCACAGGGTATGAGTGGCAGGTCTAGCACCAGCCTGATGCTCTCCTGACCCAACAAAAACCACTACAGCTAAGCAAGGAGAAGGAAAAACAACGCACACACATTGTGCCGATGACTTAACCGCAATGCTGAAAGATTTATGCATTTGCAGAAGTCTAAAGAATGCTAGAATTGCAGTTGCGCAAAATTGCATGCCTATATAGAGGTCTGCTTTCTAATTATCAATTGCAGATACAAAAAACTGAGGACAATGATATCTCATAGCTTATACATGATCGTATATAGTCTATCAGCTGCTGTTGAACTATTAACAATATGAATTGGTTGTAGCCATTTTTCACTCTTGTTTGGCAGAGTGGAATTCAACAGTTTCTTTTGAAAGAATACAATAAAGGTGCCCATTCTTTTCTCCCTGCCTGGTATCCAGGAACAGCACGTGGCTTAATGCAATGTAAGAATGGTCAATTAGCTAATTTTTCTCCCTGGGGCAAAACTCTGTATAGATTGGCAAACAATTTTCTTTCCAATTAAGGAAAGGAGGAAAAATAGACATGTATGCACCAACTGCTTTCTCCTATTCGTTTTTAGAATTGCATACATCCTGAATGAATGGATCCAGCAGCAAACAATTTGCTTTTTTCCTGGAAGTTAGCTTGCATTAGGAAACAAATTAAATATGTTTTTTTTTAATTTAGCAGCTGTTTTGCTTTATCCCTAACCTAATTCAACCCATTCTGAATTTTTTAAATTAAAGATATAAACTGTCACACAATATGCTTCAGTACCACCGTTATTTTCTCAGTTTATTTAGTAAGTAGATGGTTTTGATATGTGCACACCACTGCGTTTCCAGAAGGTGGTGCTCTGAAACTATGACAGCATGGCAAAAGAAAACTGCAGGTTATCTGATGGGTAAGTCCAAGCAAATGTTTAAGAACGTGTGTTAAGTTTATGCATGTTTTAAGTAATAAATATTCTGCCTCAGTGTGATGCTCCCAACAAAACCTAACAAATATCCTTTATTAATGTGACACAAAAATGAATTAAAATACCAGAAAGCCAATAATAGAGTGGCAGCATCACCTGATAAACATTTGCGTTTCGATTTACCTCAGAACAGAGGTATCCTTGGACTACTTTTTATTCAAACCTTAAACTTTAGAAAGACTGTGAGCACCTGTTCATATTGCACTTAGGGATACACTATCATTTTTGTAGAGTCAAAATACCCTTACTTAAAGACATTCTAATGGAATTTTTATTGATGAGAATGACCCTGAACAAAAGCTTACTCTGTGTGTGTGTGCGTGTAGAGAAGGAATTGAAGACAGTGGTGGTGATAGTTGTAGTGGTGCCAAGTGACAGCAACATCAGGAAGAAGGAGTATGAGAAGCTGGAGAAAAACCAGGGCCTGAAAGAAGAACTGGAGAAGATGTGGAAAGTAAAGGACAAAGGGGTCCCAGGGGTGGTAGGAGCACTCGGGGCTGTGACTCCTAAGCTAGTAAAATGGCTTCAACAGATCCCATCCCAGTAACATCAGAGCTCTCTGTCCAGAAGAGTGCTAGGAATACCTAACTGCACAGCATCCTCAAACTCCAAGGCTTCCGGTAGAGGATCCCAGATTGAGAAAGAAGGTGCAAGATGGGACTGTTTTAAAGCTAAATGTGCACCATGGGATGGGGGGGAGAAAAAAACAAGACCCAGCCATTTGAGGATGTTGTTTGGGCATGGCTAATATCCAGGTGAGTGATTGTAACATGTACCATTTTAACACTTTTTAGCTGAAGGGCCAATGGACAAACTATGAGATCTGGGCTGCCAAAATCCAGACAAGCAGTCAGATTGCAGCAGCATTAGTCTTCCCGTCACGTGGTGATTCAGATTTTTTCAGCCTATATCCAGTAGTTGTAATATTAGAGACACATACATGTAACAGAACAATAATTTTATTATTGCAAATAATGCCCGAAGTCTTTTAAGGCTTTCTACATAGCTTTTATTTTTGATCAGTATAGCTGGACTCTGAGAAGAAATTGTATTGGACAAAAATAACAATAATGAAAATGGTAAAGTTGTTTGGTATCTGTTAAAGCTAACCTGAGCTGAGCATATAACAAAAACAGTAATTTCAGATCAACAAAGGCAAGAAATGGAGGGCATTCCTCTGCAGCCCATCCAGAAGAGAGGCAAGTAGCATAGTTAGAAAAAGCCCTTTGCTGCTTCCACCTAACCATGTTTTTATTTTGAGTGAACAGATGATGGGGACAAGTTTGATTAAAAAAAACATTTGGGGGGAATCTAATAAAGCCAGTTTGTGTAATCCTATAGGAAACCTAAAATTCACCTAGGTTGTGCCCTCCCATGCCGCTCATGCCAATCTGGAGCATGGAAGCGGAGCTCTTGATGGAGGGTGACCCTGATCCTCTTACTTCCCTTTTTTCCCCAGATAACTCTTTCCTCATCTCAACAATGCAAACCCATGCCTTGGACTACTCTGTTTTAGAAATTATATAGTGATAGAATCATATTATGTTTGCAAAGTAGATATCTGAATATGTTCCATTTTCTCTCCTGCATCTGATGTTACAAGATGAAAGTAAGGGAGGAATTAAGTATGGGATTATTGTATGTGCATGCACGCACGGGCACACACACATAGATGTACATACTAAATCCAGTATTACCTTTGGCTTCCAGGGTAGATTTCCCACTTTTCCTACAGCCAGATGTTCCAATACCAGAGGAGTACCTCTTCAGATAGGTTTGAATGAGGAAAACATTCTTGTAATTGTTGGCATTCAAAAGCCTTAGTGCACTTTTGAAGCAGGAGAAGTCGCAATTCCACCCCCACTCCCACTTAGTTACTGAAATAACAGGCATTTATGGATGCTGATCCGAAAGGGTGCAAGGCCCACTCTGTTTCCCATTAATTATTCCCCATTAATTCCGACTTTAGGAGAAAAGGTTGTGAGATTAATTGAAATGTTGGTCAGTATTTAGCAAACAAAGATAGTCAGCCTACACACACTTTTAATTTGAGAAACTTTATTCCTATGGAAAGCAAAGAAGGAACAGGAGAGCAAAGAGTGGAAATATACAATACAATCAGCATTATACAATAAAATATTCTACTTTGCTTCTATTTAGGGTACCAGCCAGCTGCACCCCTGTCAAGCTGTTTGATTCTCACCTTTTTTCTCCCATCTTCTCATTTTTGTCTTTTAGTTCTTTTTTTTTAAAAAAAAAATTTTTTATTGGTTTTTAAAACAAACATAAACAAACAAAACATAAAAACATCAAGTCATCTTCCATATATATATACATACAGTGTGCCGGTTGGTTTACAAATTGTTTTGTGCTTTCATTTGGTAGTCTTCAATTACAACTACATTGTATATAATCTTGTATTTTCAATCAAATATTAAATACATTAATATCATTATTAATCAATCATTTGACTATACTTTTATTCATTCATGTTTTACGAAATAATCATATTTTACTTAATTTGTTTTATGACAGTTCATATTATCATCCCAAATCTATCCTAGAATAATTTTGTAGATATAATAAGAAAAGAATACATTTTATATATTTATTATTTTCTAAAAGTCTACATATTTCATTACTATATTTTATTGTCTAACCATTGATAGAATAGATCCCAAATTTTATAAAATTGTTTATCATCTTGTTCTCTAATTTCAAATGTCAATCTACTCATTTCAGCACATTCCAATATTTTCTTAATGATTTCCTCCTGTGATGGTGTTTTCTCATTTTTCCAGTTTTTAGCAAATACAATCCTAGCCGCTGTTAATACATTTACAATCAGGTATTTCAAGTCTTTACTATATATTTCAGGTAAAATTCCCAATAAAAATATCTCTGGTTTCAAATCTATATTTTTTTTGTCATTTTTTCCAACCACGTGTGGATTTTAGTCCAGTATTCTTTAGCGTCCGCACAAGTCCACCACATATGGTAATATGAGCCAGGTGTCTGATGACATTTCCAACATTTTTCGGATTTATTCTTGAACATTCTTGCTATTCTTGTCGGGGAAAAATGCCACCTGTAAAACATCTTATACAAATTTTCTTTATATGCTGTTGACATTGTCATTTTATAATTTTGAGACCACAATTTTTGCCATTTCTCTAAATCAATCCCATATCCAAAATTCTTCCCCCAAGCAATCATAGTTTCTTTAAGTTGTTCTTCTTCTAGTTTAATTTCTAATAAATATCCATACAATTTTTTAATCACCTTTTCATCAGTACCTGTCAAAATCTTATCTAAGTCAATCAGTTTATCATAGAAACCTTCTGTTTTAGAATCTTTATCATACTTTGAATGTATTTGCGCATATGAAAACCAATTCATGATTATACCTTGTTCCTCTAGTTTTTGTATAGATTTAAGTTCACCCTTTTCATTCAATATTTCACCATATCTAACTGTTTGTTCCTTTTTGTATATTATAGGATAAGAAAATGCTTCAATAGTCGATAGCCAGACTGGAATTTTCAAATAACATTGTCTTTTAATCTTCTCCCAGTTTAACCACAGAGCCTCCCGTATATAATGTCTTCTAAAGTACCCGTGTTTTAGCTCCTTTATACCATAAAAAAGCATGCCACCCCAACAACAGATCATGTCCTTCTAATGTCAACAATCTAGTATTTCTGAATGTTATCCATTCCTTAACCCACATCAAATTTGTAGCTTGGTAATACAACTCCCAATTAGGCAAACCAAATCCTCCTCTTATTTTAGCATCTTGCAAAAGTTTTAACTTTATTCTCGCTTTCTTACCTTGCCATATATATTTCAACACAATTTTATTTAAATCTTCAAAGTAGTCTTTTCCAAGCCTAATTGGAATTGTTTGAAACAAATATAAAATTCTGGGTAATATATTCATCTTGATTGTTGATATTCTCCCTATTAATGACAGTGGTAAATTTTCCCATTTCGCCAAATCTAGCGCTATTTGCTGTTTAAGTTTGATATAATTATTCTCTTTTAGTGTACTGCATCTTGCTGTCAACTTTATCCCCAAGTACTTGATCTTATTCGTGACCTGAATTTTCAATATGTCTGCCAGTTCTTCCTTTTGTCTTGATAGCATATTCTTTGTCAAGATCTTTGTCTTATCTTTATTTATTTTCAAACCAGCCACCTTTCCATATGTCTCTATCTTTTCTATCAATTTTGATGCTGTTTCTAAAGGGTCTTCTAAAATAAAAACCAGATCATCTGCAAATGCTTGCAACTTAAATTCTTCCTTTTTAATTTTCATCCCTTTTATATTCTTTTCATCGCTAATATTTCTATTTAGCACTTCCAAAGTTAACACAAACAACAGAGGTGATAGTGGGCACCCTTGTCTTGTTCCTTTTCTTATATCGATAGAGTCTGTCAGTTCTCTCTCTATCATTACTTTTGCCGTTTACTTATGATATATAGCTTCTATTGCTTGAATAAATTTTCTAGCAAAACCCATCTGTTCCAGCAGTAATAACATGAATCACCAATTCACATTATCAAATGCCTTCTGTGCATCTAGAAATATCAGAGCCATTTGTTTTTCAAGATGTGCCTCGTAGTATTCCAAAGTGTCTAAGATTACTCTCATATTGTCTTTAATTTGTCTCTTTGGCAGAAATCCATTTTGATCAGGATGGATAAAATTATTTAAATATTTTTTAAGTCTTTCTGCCAATATTGAAACAAAAATGTTATAATCTGCGTTTAGTAGGGAAATAGGTCTATAGTTCTTGATTTGTAATGGATCGGTCTCCTCTTTTGGAAGAAGTGTGATTTAAGCTTCTGACCATGATTTAGGTATCCTCTTCTTTAACATAACTTCATTCATAACTTCTAGCAATGGAAGATTCAATGATTCTTGTAATGTTTTGTAAAATTCTGCCGGAAGTCCATCTGGGCCTGGTGCCTTTCCATTATTTTGCTTCTTGAGTGCTTCAGTTAACTCCATTATTGTTATATTGCTTTCTAACATTGTTTCAATCTCTTTAGGTATCTGGGGTAAATTAGCATTCTGTAAGTACTGTTTAACTCTTTCCTCATCAATATTCTCTTGCATATATAGTTTCCCATAGAAGTCTCGAATGATTTCCTTCTTCTCTTTACTACCATAGCAAACTTGGCCTTGGTCATTTATTAATTGCAATATTTTCCTTGATTCTTTCTCCTTTCTCAATTTATATGCTAACCATCTATCTGGTTTATTTGCATCTTCAAAGTAGTTCTGTTTAGCACCTCTAATTTTCTGTGCTAATTCTTCTTTTTCTATTAGACCCATTTTATGTTTGGTTATATCCATTTTTAGCAATGTCCTTTTTCTGTGGCATTTTCTGTAGCTCTTTTTCAAGTCCTTTATACTCATCCTCTAATGCCTTAGAGGCTAATCTTTTCATGGCATTTCTTTTCCTTGTATAGTCTATTATCAAGCCTCTAACATATGCCTTCATTGTATCCCATACATTCTGGATTGATGTATCTTCTTTTTTGTTTTCTCTAAAGAAAAAGGCCAGTTCTTTCTCCATCCACTGTGTGAAGTCTTTTTCCTTTAAAATAGTATTATTTAACGTCCATCTAGATCTTCTTCTTTGTCCTTTCCATTTAATTGTCAGTGGATTGCAATCTGCCCAAGTACTTGTTTCAATATTTATTTCTTGAATATTAGTTAACAATTCTGTTGACATCCATATCATATCTATTCTGGACCATGATAAATGTCTATTTGAGTAGAAGGTGTATTGTTTAGTTTTAGCATTTCTTTCTCTCCATGTATCTTTTAAGTTTATTTCATCTACTATTTTAAAAAAAGATTTAGGGAGAGTCTTTCTGTTTTGCTTTATTGTTTTCTGTGCTGTATAGTCCAGTTCATTATCTACAATTCCATTAAAATCTCCCATCATAACTATATTAGCATAGTCCAGTTCAATTATTTTCATGTGTAATTTTTTATAAAATTCTTCTTGATTGTTATTCGGGGCATAGATTGCAATCAGGAGTGTTTTCGTATTATTGTCCATTATTTCCACCATTAGTATTCTTCCGTTGTCATCAGTATAAATCAATTTCGCTGGGATGGTCTCTTTAATATATAAAACCACTCCTCTTTTCTTACATTGTGTCAAGGAAGTAAATATTTTCCCTAATTTTGGCTGTATCAACAATTGTTCATATTGTTTTTTAATATGTACTCCTTGTAGGCAGATTATATCAAATTTTAATTTCTCTAATTTATGGAAGGTTTTCCTTCTTTTAACGGCTGAATTATTATATTAATTGTAATCAATTTTTTCTCTTCCATGGTTATATTTTGTAGTTAGGTTTGACAGCTCTCATGGATCTTGGTTCACGTTGTTCTTTGGCTTCCTCCTTTCCACCTACTGCACCTTCTTCTTTTTCAGTCATCATTTGGCAGTCCTCTTGGAATTCAATTAGTGAAATTTCTTTTTCTGCCTCTTCCTCTTTCCCTCTGAAAAATTCTGTGTAAAATGATTAAGCTTTCTCAATTGAGTCAATTCCATATCTCTGTTCTTGCCATGTGAACATTAAACCTTCTGGAATCAGCCATCTATAATTCACCTCTCTTTTAAGTAGCAATTTGGTCAAGAATCGGTATTCTCTTCTCATCTCTCTCACTCTTCTGGGTACTTGTTTCAAGACCACAATCTCCTTATCTTTGCATTTCAATGTTTTCTCTCTTGCCACTTGGAATATTTGCGTTTTAATGGCTTTCTTTGTAAATCTGATGTGAACTTCTCTTGGTAAGCTATTTTTCATTGCATATCTTGTGAAGACTCGATAGACCTCATCTATTCCATCCATCATCTTCTCTTCAGTTATTTCCAAAGCTTCAGCCAATATTTCTATCATTATCTCAGCTAGATTTTGTCCTTTTTCTTCCTCTATGTTTTGGAATAAGATAAAATTCTGATCTGTCCATCTCCCATCTCAGCATACCACTTTTATCTTGTTCAACCACAGTTAATCTGTTATCGATGTCTCCAATCTTCTTGTCTCTTTGTTTATCTTCTTCTTCAATTTTTTGGAGTCTCTCATCATACTTCATCATCATTTGTTGGATGTTCTCCACTTTTTCATCGGTTTTCCCTGTTCTTTGTTCAATGTTCTCTATTCTCTTTTCAATATTCTCTGATCTTGTTTGAATATTTTGAATTCCTTGCATAATCATCTGCAGTGTCACTTTTTCTTGTTCTTTTTCTTGCCTTAACATTGTCTGTATTGGACGTTGTCCTCCAGATGGTGGAGAGGAAGAAGTAGAAGTTGAGGAACCAGGAGCTGTTAATTTCCTACTCATTTTGAGCAATTCAAAATCTTCAAGTTCTTCTAGACCTTAATCCAAGTGTGAAATAACCAATTGCAGTTCCAAATAAAAATAGTAGGAAAAAAGAAGCCAAATAGTAATAATAATAATAAAAAAAGAAAAAAAAATTCTTCAGGTTCTTGTATACCTTAATCCAATCAATTGGTTAGATAACAGTAAAAATTCAAAATTGAAAGAAAAGACCATAAACACACACAAAAAAGAAAAAGTTGTAAAATCCTTTAAAAAGGCAGAAAAGTGAAGAATAAAAAGCTAAAAAAAGAAAGGAAAAATTCTTCAGGTTCTTCAACACCTTAATCCAATTAAGAGGTCTCAAATATAAAAGGATGCATAAGAGAAAAAAAAAAAGGCCAGAAAAATAAACCAAAAAAAAAAACAACCCAATATGGAAAGTAAATGGAAAGAAAAAAATACAAGGGAGGGAGAGAGAAAAAAGAAAAAAGACTACTCCCTTAAAAAGAAAAGGAAGGGAATCATTAATACTAAAGCTTTTCCTTTAAAATAAAAAGCAAGCATAGAAATTTAACTTCCAAAGACAAGAAAAAACAAAAACAAAGACAAGTTCCAAAGAGCCATAAATCCAAATAGCTATTACAAAAAGTAAACTGATGAGGAGGGGTAGTGCAGCTTAGAAAAAATAAAAAGAGCACACTGCACTTTGTTTAATTATCCAAAGCTCTTGTTATAACTCTCTTCTCCAGAGACTTATCACCTTTTCTTTTCCTATAAGCTTCAACACCAGACTCCAGCTGTTGATAGAAACCCAGAAGAGCACCTGCAATAATACTCTCCCATGCTCTTCCCTATATCTTATCAAACAGGCAATGTCCTTGAAAAGAAGTCTCAGTTCTTTCTCAGCTTTGTCTGGTCAAAAGAGAAATAGAATATTTCCAAGCCTCTAGTTGGCAGTGTTACAAAGTTTGTTTTGCTTTCACTTTCTCCCTCCTTTTCCAAGCAAAATATAATAAGAATTAATTAAAAAAAAGAAAAAGATATTAAAAAAAATAACTAAGAGGGAGTCTCTAGCCTAAAATATTATAAAGTCAAAAAGGAGAAAAAGAATAGATGAAGAAGAGAAAAAACCAGTCCAGTTTCAAAATATAAGATCATGTGTAGAAAATCCAGCAATGAGAAAAAAAAATATTACTTTGACATTCCTGTTTAAAATCGCCGCTTAATCAATTCTGTCAAAACTTTTACAGATTCTTTCTTTTCCTTAGGGTGTCCTTTCAAATCTTAAAATAAAGAAAAAGTTCTCACCTAATCCGGCACACTCTCTCTTTCCGTTCTCTTTCATTTTGGAGCTGTCCCAACTTCAGCAGTTTTAATGGCTGCCTCTTTGCCGCTGGCAAGAAGAGCTTCTCCTGGATCTACCAGGGACTTTGCAGTATCCCTGGGATCGACAGGATGCGCTCTTTACATTCACCGTCTCTTCAGGACGGTTTAGATCCATTTGGACCGTCCAGGAGCAAAGATATCGGCAGCGATCTCAGACCTCCAAGATCGCATGCTATATCATCACGACGCCAGCTCTGCCCTCACTTGTCTTTTAGTTCTTTCTGTTCTCACTTGGTGTGCCAGGAATGTGCTTGGTCCCCAGTAATTGTTTCTTAATCCCCTTTTTTCTCCCTACTTGTGCATACCTTGGGGTTCCCTGAACGTTGCTATGAGTGTCCTTTTGACCCTTGTGCATAGTTCAAATGCTACCGGATCCTATTCCCTGTTTGATTGATAGATCCTTTCTTTGGAACCTTCAATGAAACTTTCTTGGCTCTTCTTATTCTCTTGAACTGGCTCTCTCTGGAGGCCAGGGCAGGGGTGGCATTGTTTTGGGAGGAGGGATCCTCTGATTCCTCCCCAAAGTTTTAGCCATGCTCCTGTATGTCCTCTGGTCTCGGGCAAGTGCCCATGGAGGTGTTACATATTCCCAGTTATTCCATGACTATCTTACTAGATATGGTAAGTAATAACAATGCTTATCTATAAACAGTTGAACAAAAACAATAACTAAATATCACCATAACATTATGCACCAATGCCTGGAACACTTCAGCCAATCATTTTAGCAAAATGTCTCCAGTTATGTAAGTTTTATATTTTATAGATGATATTGTTTGAGCCATACTAAGAATGTGATTGAAACTGGATCAGAACTGCTTAGCTCTAGTATGTTAAAGCAAGATGGTTAACGATGATGATGTAAGTTTTAAATGAGAAGCTGTTTTCACAGGTACAGAGTTCTAAGTTATTCACTAACACTTCTATAGGTGGTTAACTTGATTTAATTAAACCTCATATAAGTGGATAAACAAGATTATCCAAAAATTTTGAAATGAGGTTGCCATCATCAGCTTATGTTAAGGATAGCCAACTTGTCATCAGAACTATATAAAACTTAGGTCTCTCTCTCTCTCCCTCCCTCCCTCCCTCCCTCCCTCCCTCCCTCCCTCTCCCTCCCTCCCTCCCTCTCTCCCTCCTTCCCCCCCTTTCTCTCATTGTAGGTCATTCATAGATTCAAATCATTCTGGCACTCAAAAGTTTCTTCAGTCAGCTTCAGCAAAGGTCTTACCTTAGAAAGGCACACCTGACTTACTACTCTGTGTGCATGTGGGACATAAGGTTGCCCCTTAAAACAATTGGGAAACTCCATTTAGCATAGAGTTCCATGTGTTCAAGTTCCTTAAAGTAGCTAAGAACTATCAGGCTTTTCCATAAGCCTGGAAAAGGGAGAAGGGGTCATAAAAGGGGGAAGGGGCTGGGATGGAATGAATGTAGCATCTCATTTCAACCAAAATTCCATCAACTGCAAACTTCATAAACCCCAGCAGATGTGGCCCTTGGTAGACAAATGCAAGCTCACCCTGACCTGAATGGGTTCAAAAGGAACGTTTTACGATGTAACAAAAGAAAATTAATAAAAATATATTAAAAAAGAAAAAGAAAATGGCAGAGAAGGCGTTTCTCCATATTATACTGTGGAGATATTATTCATAGGATCCTTTCTATGATAATGCCTTCACTCAAACATAGTCTTTGCGGGAGACGAGCTTGGCACGATATGAATGATTTATGGAAATTGGTTGAATGTCATGAGACATTCAAGAACATTTTGCTAGCAAAGACACTGAGATGCAGCCTTCTTTTGAGATTGATCCTCCATAATGGCATTTAGCTTTAGCCTCATCTCAAATCTGTTTATGGAGTGCTATCTAGAGATTGACTTCTTCTCATGCCCTGCCGGATTTCCAGCCAAATGTTTCCAGCCCTTTGTTCCTGGGGAATCCTATACAGCTGTAATCTTAGACTAGAAATTTGCACAAAATGGTACATATTTGGGAGAGTTTCATGCATAAATGTTGCCTCTCAGCTTCACCATTGGATATTTCATGCTAATCATGAGTTGGATAGGAATGTCTGTCTTTGTTATCTTTGAGGAACATGCAGTCCTTCAAGCATTGAAGTCCTTCAAGCCATTGCTCCAATTGGTTCCCAATACCAGAACGAGACAGAACTGTTATTTGTCGCCACCACATTATTCTCTGAACGTTTTAGTTCAAGATGTGCATAATTACATTCATTTGAAATTCATCTCCACTTTGGTCTAGTGGTTAAGGTTCTAGGCTAGAAACTAGGAGATTGTGAACTCTAGTTTCTCTAAGCCAGGTGGGTGACTTTGGGCCAGTCACTCTTTTTCAGCCCAACAACCTCGCACAGCTGTTGTGGGGAAAATAGGAAGATGAAAGAGTATTATCTATATTTGCTGCCTTGAGTTATTTATACAAATAATAAAGGCATTATAAAAATAAATAAAGAATACAGATGCTGCAGTAACTGAAAGATCACCTATATTCTAACTAATTGGAAGACAGGGCATCTCTTCACCACTCCTACATCCTCACTGGGGCAAGAAGCCTCCTTATGAACACTTGTGTCTGTGTATTAATAGAAGGACTCCTGTTTAGATTGGAAAGTTTAAGTTAGCTTTCCTTTCTCCTTTCCTTCCTTCCTTTTCTTTTCCTTCTCCCTCTCCCTCTCTCCCTCCCCCCCTCTGTGTGTGTGTTTATTTTTCTCTAGCCAGATACCAAGGGATT
Organism: Notechis scutatus; assembly: GCF_049901735.1. Classification (NCBI taxonomy): domain Eukaryota; kingdom Metazoa; phylum Chordata; class Lepidosauria; order Squamata; family Elapidae; genus Notechis; species Notechis scutatus. The sequence goes on from NC_142010.1 coordinate 126,960,610, forward strand.
ATTTTACTGCTATCCATTCCAGGATCTAGCTTTGTAGCAGGAGTCAGCACTGTGTAGGATTCAAATGTTCTTTTCAACTGCTTAACTAATATTAATTTTTCTCTCATTCTCATGTTCCTTTGACTGGTATCACTGAGTATCTCTGTTCTCTGTCCCTTGACTGACAGTTATGGCATGCAGGGGACCAAGCGCATTCTCCTTTCGGGTTAGCAAACCTGAACTCTCTGCTAAAATTTGTTTTATTACTGTTTTATTATGGTGCTATACTCATCAGTTCTTTTTTTTCTATAAGCACTTGCATCCAGTACAGGAAGTCCTCGACTTACAACAGTCCATTTAGTGATCATACAAAGTTGCAACGGCACTGAAAAAAGTGACTGATGACCGTTTTTCACCCTCACGACCGTTGCAGCATCCCCCATGGGTCACATGTTCGAAATTTGGATGCTTGGCAACTGGTTCATATTTATGACGCTTGCAGTGTCCCGGGGTCATGTGATCCCCTTTTGCAACCTTCTGTCAAGCAAAGTCAATGGGGAAGCCAGATTCACTTAACAACCATGTGACTTAACTACAGGGGTTCACTTAACAACTGTGGCAAGAAAGGTTGTAAAATGGGGCAAAACTTACTTGACAAATTTCTCACTTAACAGCAAAAAATTGGGCTCAATTGTGGTCGTAAGTTGAGGACGGCCTGTTAATGGTTTGGGCTAATGTAACATGATTCCCTCTTTTAAAAGATGACTGGAGGGTTCCAAGCTGGCATGAGATCACCCCAGGGGTGGGATTCAATTTTTTTAACAACCAGTTCTGTGAGTATGGCTTGGGTGGTGGGCATGGCTTGATGGTCATGTGACTGGGTGTACGTGGCTTAGGTGGTCATGTTATTGGCTGGGTGTGGCCAACTCAATATCACTCACATCGAGGCACGCATCTCCTCGCCTGGCCTCTCATGACTGTGGGGATGCTGCAACAGTTGTAAGTGTGAAAAATGGTCATAAGTCACTTTTTTCAGTGCCATTGTAACTTTGAATGGTCACTCCACACAAGCAAAGTACCAGCAAAGGAGGGGGGAAAAACTCCAGAGACGTTCCTGAGACAGGAAGTCTAGTCCTGCCAAGAATGCAATAAGGGTTAATGGAGAGGCAGTTTCTGAAAGCAATACCAGAATGTTTCCTTCCTGCCTTCCTTACAGGATTAGGCCAGTAATTTCTTCTAACAACCGGTTCTCCGAACTGCTTAAAATGTTAACAACCGGTTCTAGTGAATAGGTGCGAACTGGTAGAATCCCACTCCTGGATCACCCTATGTTTTTTAGATGTGCCTGTGAGATACACAATCATGGAAGGGTTCACATATAACTAACTACCCTGTTTCTCCAACAATACGGCCTCCCCCAATAGGAAGTCCCAGCATGTTTTATAGGCATGAAATGAAATTAAGCCCCTCCCCCAAATTAAGGCCTATATTAAAACATGAAAAATGGGGGGAATGGGGGCTTGCCATTAGGAAGTACTTTTGTTGCACACCCGGATATGATGCTGCCTGCGTTGACCCCGATACGAAGTGCCCCACCAACACCGAGGTCAACATCCAAGCCGTCACTGCCCGACCGCCCAAAGATGCAAGGGGGGAATTAAGTCACCCCCGAAAAGACAGCCTAGCCATTTTTTCAGGGCTCAAAAAAAAATAAGACCCGGCCTTATTATATGAGAAACACGGTATACAGAGCTAGAAAGAGAACGAATATTCATAGTTATGAGTGAGGCAATATTGGCTGGGGAAGCAACTACCTCATCTGAAGGCCGAACAAGAAGCAACGGATTGAAACTAATCAAGGAGAGAACCAACCTAGAAATAAAGAAAAATTTCCTGATAATTAGAACAATTAATCAGTGGAATGGCTTGCCTCCAGAAGATGTGGGTGCTGATCAGTGGAAGTTTTTAAGAAGAGATTGGACACCAGTTGTCTGAAATGATATACTGTCTCCTGTTTGAGCAGAGGGTTGGACTAGAACAGTGGTCCCCAACCTTTTTTGTGCCAGGGACCAGTTCACTCAGAAACACTTTTTCAAGGACCGGGGAGTTTGGTGGTTTGCTTGCAGACGTTTCATTATCTGACTAGGTAACATCTGATGTTGTTACCTAGTCGGGTAATAAAACGCCTGCCAGCAAACTACCAAGTTCAGGGAACGCCAATGCCTCCTCATTGCAACCCTGAGCGACAGATAGTCCCTGCAGGATGGCTGAGAAGCCTCGCCTCTCGGCCCTGCCTTCATCAGCCCCATCCCTCAGGTGTCTCCCTCCCTCCTCAGCCTCATCCCTCAGGTGTCTGCCTCTTCCTCTCTCAGTCGCTCTCTCACTCCTCCACCAGCCCAGGAAGAAACTGCTTCAAAGAAGCCAGCAGGGTGGCTTTTCCTGTCGGCGCAGCTTCCCAAAGCGCCCGTTCACCCCCACCCCGCCACCCACGGTTCAATCCTCCATTCTGCCTGCCTGCCTTCGTTTCTGGTGGTTTCGAGCGCAGCTTCTCCGAAGCGCCGCTCACCCCTGCCCCGCCCTGCCGCCCGCGGTTCAATCCAGTGCTCCGCTCTGCCTGCCTGCCTTCATTTCTGGTGGTTTGAGCGCAGCTTCTCCAAGCGCCCGTTCACCCCGCCCCGCCCGCCGCCAGCAGCCAATCCAGTGCTCGTTCTGCCTGCCTGCCTGCCTGCCTTGGTTTCTGGTAGTTTGGAGCAGCTTCGGCTGAGAAAAAGAGGCGAATAGTTATTATTCTCAGCCGAAGCTGCTCCGAAACTACCAGAACGAAGGCAGGCAGGCAGGCAGAACGGAGCACTGGATTGAACCTGGATTGATTGGCGGCGGGGTGGGGGTGAAACGGGCGCTGAGGCGCTGCGGTGACAGGAAAAGCCACCCCCGGCTTCTTTGAAGCAGTTTCTTCCTGGGCTGGTGGAGGAGCGAGAGAGCAACAACCGGTCCGCGGCCCGGTGATTGGGGACCCCTGGACTAGAAGACCTCCAAGGTCCCTTTCAACTCTGTTATTCTGTGATTTTCTTCTTGAAAGCATACATTCTGCTTCCTGCCTTTAACTTAACTGTCCTATCAAGTCTCAAGCAAACTAAAAATAACTTCTATGTAAGTTACTTCATGTCTCTGCTTAAAGGAATTTAAGAAAAAGAAGGGGACAAAATTATGGTCGGTATTGCCATCTATCCACCCCAAGCTAGATTTCTACCTGTGGGTCAGGCACAAAATAGCTATGTTCTTTACAGGGATTTTTTTTTAATTTAGGGGGGAAAAAAACCAAGCGGGCTAATTCTTGTGTACCCCTATCCCATTTCTACCACAAACCAGAAACACAACAGGACCAGTAGTGGAAAGATTGGAAGTCAACATCCCATCTCAACCTCTCCTCTCAGAAACCACAGGAGTTTAGTTCTATCTCCTGCTAGTTCTATCTTGGTCTATCTTCTAGGGTCTTTCCCCTTATCTGGGATCTTTACCCTAATATGTGAGAGAAGTTGAGCTCCCACAAGCTGTGCATCTTGTGAGCAAGTAAAAGAGTGGAATGATGAAAAAGTGTTAGTCTCCTATAGTCCATCCTTGCTCCTGTAGCTTTAAGACACATGGATAGGAAAACCAGCCTCTCCTCATTTGGGATGAGATAGATCAATCTCACAGGGGATAAATAAAATCAAACTGTCTTTCTAAAACAAAACTATTTAAAAAGAAAAGGTGGGAAAGAGGGCTGCTCAAATCTCATATTAATCCGTGTTAGTATGCTAATTTCCTTACAGTGTCCGACAGTAATACTTTCCAATATTTCTGTATTTGGTGGAATATATATGTAGAGTGGTGTGATTTTACTAGTGTAACTTTGGTGTGAAGGTTAGAAAAATAAGACCAAGGAACCAGGTCCAACTTTTGTAATTACAGTAGTTGCCACCTTGTTGGATGGCTTCCTTTTCAGGAAGGGGAAAAAGATTATACAAGAAGTTCTTGACTTATGACTACATATCACGCAGTGATATTTGTTAGGCAGTCCCCACATGACTGACTCCCCCAATGCTACAACCTTTTTTGCAAACACCACAGTTGTAAAGTGAATGCTGAGGTTGTTCAGCAAACACTAGTCATTAAGCAAACCCATTGTTCCCTATGGGGCTTTTTTTTGCTGGAAATCAAAAGTAATCACCGGTTTCTGGCAAAAACATTGTAAATCATGATCATGTTGCCAACATGATGTTGCCAACGTTAGTAAATACAGGCTGATTGCTGAGTGCCCAAATGCGGTCACATGATTATGGTGGGAGGGGCATCTGTCAGAACTTCAAATCCAAGTCATAAATTTGGAATGGACTCTCATGCTCGAGCAGGGGGTTGGACTACATGACCTCCAAGGTCCCTTCCAACTCTGTTATTATATGATATATGATATAGCTTTTTCAGGGCCCATTGTAACTCTGACCAGCTGTAAGTCGAGGACTACGTGTATTTTTTTTGCTGTGCTTTAGAAGTTAAATGTTTTGCTGGCTTTTTCAGTTCTTAATTATCTTTAGTACTATTTTTATTATATTACTCTTAATAGCTCTTATTGCTGAGATTATAAACCCCTGTAAAGGATGTGGATTTGGTAACCTACCCTGTAAAATAAATAATCAAACAAAAGCACAAAATTATAAGACAGGGATAGACATTATATGGTTATTAATATTCAGAAGTGTTTGGTGATATAAAATCTCTCATCATAGGCCTGGAACCATCAGATTAATTGCTTTCATGTCAAAGTCGGCAATTTTACACCACCTTCTACTCTTCCTGCCAGCACCAACCTATCTGCCCTTAAAAAATAACGATTCATTCCCAATATACTCCTTTCCTAAACTAATAGTATATGAAAAACACTTGGCAGCAGCACTTTCTCTGATGCTCGCCATCCTTACCAGGGAGTACTAAAAACTCACAGTTTGAAGCCCCAAGCCAATTCACAGCCTCACAACCCCTGGATGCAGACCCTCCCAACAGTTCCTACCAAACAGAAATTTTAATACAACAGAAGACAAACATCATTAAATTCTTCCTGATTTTCAAACAATTCTGAGCCTGAAATCATTTTTTTTTTAATGCTGATCCAACCCAGTTTGGAGAAGGGTGTCTGCAGGCTCTCAATCCAAAAAAAGGCTGCTCACTCCTGTCATAGAGCAGCTCTGGAGATGGATAAGGAGAAACTTTCCTATGACCCCACCGTCTTTTTGTTAAAACTCACAAAATTCTTTCCTACAGCAGTGAGTCAAGAATAACAGCCACAGAACAGATTCCTGGACTGAAGAGTGAGATGTCCCAGTATAAGATGAATTAGTGCTGTAACGGCCATTTTGGCACTCAGGCTAAGAGCTCAGGGGTTTCAAAAGCGGGTTGCTACATTTTAGGGCCTGACAGGATTATGTCAGACCAGGAATTCCCTCCTGCTTTATACTATTTTTGTACTATTTCCCAAATTTGGAATTGGACTTCCAGTTCAGGCGGCCACAATCTATTACCAGTACTACTAGTAAACATTTCATCTGCTTGCAATGATCATCTACCAAAATGCCCAAGTTGGGATTAGCTTGATTTCACAAGTTCACCAGGCGGCTTTCATTTGTGCTGCCATAGTAGTCTGTGTTCTTTGCAATGAAATAAAATCTAACCGATGCTAATAACTTCCTTATATAGTTCCTGGAAGGGAGACATTAAGGAGGCAAGAGTGTAGACAGAAATCTAGACAGTATGAGGATTTCCCATAAAATTGCATCTATAAAAGCATTTTATCCCTCATTTCCTTTACCACAATTTGTTATAAAATAGTTCTTCCTTTATAGGCTGTTTTTATGAGTGAACATATTGATTTAATCTGCTTTTGTTAATTCTTTTATATAAATTTCATATATGTCAGTAGTAAGCAATATATAAGTTTCAATCTCTAGGCAACTATAAACATGAGAGAGAGAGAGAAAGAGAGAGAGAGAGTCAAATGACAAAGCCTTTGAGACTAACTAGTTTTCACAAAGTTCCAGAAGGTTGCGAGAATGTGGGTTTTTACTTGCGGGTCATACAGCTCTGGGAGAAGTGAGCTACTAAGACAATGCCTATTTTCAGTTCTACTTGCATCTTGATTGATGGAAACCTTCAATGGGCATTCTCTGTTCCTTCAAACAGGATAGGCAGAATTTCACCAGCATATGTGGTTGAGCTTTAGAGGGCTTTAAAGGCTATTCAATAACCAGCCCTTGGGATTTCACCGGAAAACTTGCCGGTAGCCAGTGCTGATCCTGAAGCAGAGATATCCAAGGCTGCTGAGAGATCCAGCAGGAGAGGAATGTGGGTGCTCATTCCATAGAGGTCTCATCAAAGGTCACGCATGAAGGTAACCAATGCGATTCCAGTCCCCTGTTCAGGCCTGAAACCTGGCTGCCATAGGCCCAGTTTCTGCCAGGGCCCTTTGTTGTCACTGCTGCCTTCCCACTTCCTTCCCTACAAGGGTGAGGTTAGATATAGGATGAGAGTTGTCCAGGAATAGTGGAGCCAGCATGGGCCTCTTGAGGAAAGAGCAGGCCGATATCCCTTATAAGGGTGCTGACATCTCCCAGCCCTGTAAAAAGATGTTGACTTTTGCTAAATGGCCCCCTCACTGGTTGTTTTAACCAACTAGGAGGGCCAGGGGTCAAGAGCACAATTGTGGAGCTGAAATCGCAAAGGGCCCTGCCCATTTCCTCAGAACCTACAGGCTTTAGAAGATCAAACCATTTGGAGAGCATTTGGTTGGGAAGGGAATGCTGATATGACACAGAAAAAAAAACCATGAGGGAGGTAAATGATAAGTCAGTTAGCTTTTCTTCTTTTGCTGATATGTTTTCTGTGCTTTAACTAAAGCATGGAAGATTAAAAAATCAAGATGGAATAAATTTTTAAAAACAGGTTTGCTACTTTAAAATGGTTTTTATTTTTATTGATTTATTTATATTTTACCTTTATTATTTTTAAAAGTAACTCAAGGCAGCAAACGTATTTGACACAATTCTTCTTCCTATTTTCCCTACAACAACAACCCTGTGGGTTGGCCTGAGAGAGTGTGTTTGGGCCAAAGTCACCCAGCTGGCTTTCCTGGCTAAGCCGAACACTGTTTCACTCTCCTGCCCAGTATTCTTAATAGCCAAATTTTTTAGAAGGACAGCGTGGTTTGATTAGGCCAAAGACGCCTATAAACCCAACATCTTCCTATAATGGGACAGGAGGAATATAGCTTTCCCCTCACTTTTCATCTCCTTCCAAACATGGAGGTTTTGGATCCAAGAAGCTAAGTTTTTGCCATCACAGATTTTTGGTAGGGAATCCAATCATTTTAACTGTGTGAAGAAAAAACACATTTTCTTGCATCTTTTGATCGGGAGACTATTAGCCATTTAACAGGGCAAGCCAAATATAAAAGAATACTTTATATATATGAGGAAAGAGAGAACAAGAATATCACAGCTGGGATTGAAGCTGGAGTTCCTGTTTCAATACAGTTTAAAAATCAGTGTATATATAATAATGCATTATAATAATTAGCTTTTGATTTAACAAAGCAAAACAGCAAACAAGCTACACTTCCTCTCTGTGTAGCTAAGTTCCTACTTATCCATCTTATAACTTCAGTAGCTTACATCCTGCCCCACTCTGAAGATTATATGGCAGCCCCTTAAGAAGAAGTACCTGGGGGAGGATGGGGAAAACTAATCTAATTAGCATGAGAAGGAAAGGCCATTTGTCTAATTTTAAAACAGAATCTCATGATAGGCCAAAGACAACAAAGAGCTGTCTTAGAGAAAGGGAAGCCATATTGCGGGTAACAGAAAATGATTCAAGCAAGCAAATCACTGCAGAGAGATAACCCCTATTTGAACCCAAATAACATCTGGCTCCCCCGCATTTGACAATTCCTAATATGGATGAAACCGGTAATGTGGTGCCTCCTGGTGGCCAATGTAACTGAAAATACCACAGGGGGGAGAGAGAGAGAGAGAGACAGAGAGAGAGACAGAGAGAGACAGAGAGAGAGAGAGAGAGGTATGGAGGTCAGGTAAAACTTCATATATACGGGACAATACAAAATGTAACATCTGTATTTCTCTGCTTTGACAGGTTAAGGAAAGCGGACTTTACTGTATATACTATTGGATAGAATCTATATCTTCCTTCTTGCTATACTGCTCATCACCAGCATCTGCATAGCTCCAAAAATTAAAGTACTCTAGACTCATCTAGAGTACAGTGGACCAAGGGTTCAATTCCAAGTAGAGGATCTGAACCCTACATAACGTCATCCAGCTATCTACTTCTGACCTGCCCAATAACAGAGAAGCTGGTAATGTAGACCCTCTTGATTAGGAGTGTCAAACTGAATTTCATTGAGGGCCACATCAGCATTGTGTTTGACTTCGGGGGGGCGGTGGGCATGGCCAGGGTGGGCATGGCCATTTCGATGTCACTTATGTCAGAGGCGCCTGTGATGGCCCAAGGGCTCTGCCAGCTAAAACAGTCTCCCAAGCTTCATTTTCAGCTGCAGTGGCCTCCTGCAACCCTCTGCCAGCGAAAATGGAGCTCAAGCTCCATTTTCACAAGCAGAGGCACTGCGGGTCACTCCTTCACTGTTCTAAGATCTAAGCACCCTACGGGCTGGATCCAGGCCCCAGACCTTGAATTTGACAACCCTGCTCTTGATGGTTGATGTGACCTATTTGGCAAAGATCTTAGGTAGACACTTCCAGTGTACAAGATTTCTATACTTCTGATCATTATTGCAAAGCAACGTTATTCTGTGTTATTTTGGGATAGGATAGGATAGGACAGGACCTTGGAGGTCTTCTAGTCCAGCCCTCTGCTCAAGCAGGAGAATCTATACAATCTCAGGCTAGTGACTGTCCAGTCTCTTCTTAAAAACCTCCAGTGATGGAGCGCTCACGATTTCTGAAGGCAAGCTGTTCCACTGTGGTTAATTGTCCTTATTGTCAGGAAGTTTCTCCTTAATTCCAAGTTGCTGGATTCCAGGTTGCTGGAATTTCAGGGTTCATACGGGCAAACATGTCATCCGCTCATATAGCATCTCTTAGTGTAATATGTGGATCGTAAGGCAATTGAAGTCTTTTATCTAACCTGATAAAGTTCATATCAACGACTGCAGGTCAATTTTCCCTCATCTCACAGTAGTGATAAAATGATGGTCATACTCTGTGAACTAGCTCTTCACTCCCTTTTGACTGGATGAAAGCCAATGTATAAGCAGATCGTGTGACATCTTATTCCCCGTTCTTAGAGTTTATTCCAGATTTATTTATTTATTGACAGATTCCATACACCGTTTTGAGAGACAGTTTGTTGTAGGGGATAAAGGTGCTAAAGTAGGAGTCCTGCTTAGACCAGTTGGGTGACTTTGGACCAGTCATACTCTTAGTCCTAGGAAGAAGGGCAATGGGAAAATACTTTCAAAAATGTGGCCAAGAACACTAGCAGGAACTAGCCCAGGCTAAGAACCATCACTGATAACAGCAGCATTGTTTTAAACTATGATTTGCTGATAAACCACTTGATTGTATTTATATATTGTTCAGAATTATTAACCATGATTTGCAACCAGCATTGTTTGGCACACATAGCTTGTTAAACCAAAGACAATGTAAATACATTAGGATTGACATAGTTATTCACTATGATCTACAATCCAACTATGCTTGTGGACTATTAATGGCCTTCAATGCTTTTATATCACCAAATGCATCTAGTCAATTTGTTGGGTTTAGATGAGCTGTGCACTTTCATGTAGTTTGCCTTAGATTCATACCATTCTATAATATGAAGTATCCAAAGCAGCTTTTAAAAAGAAAAAATAGTTTAAAAGTATCAACAGAATAATAGAGTTGGAAGGGACCTTGAAGATGTTCTAGTCTAATCCCCTGTTCCAACAGGAGATCCTGTACCTCGATTTCATTGAGGGCTGCATCAAGTTTGTGTTTGACCTTGGGGGCTGGGGTTGGCTGGGGTGGGCGTGGCCATCTTGATATCACTTGGGTTGGGGGTGTCTGTGGTGGCCCAAGAGCTCTGCCAGCAAAAATGGGCTCCCAAACTCCGTTTTTGGCCATGACAGCCTCCTGCAGCCCTCTGCCAGCACAAACAGAGCTCAGGGAGGGGTGTATGTGCCCCCCGAGTTCTGTTTGTGCAAGCAGAGGGATGCAGGAGGCAGTCGCAGCTGAAAACGGAACCTGGGAGCCTCCTGAGTTCTGTTTTCCCTGGCAGAGGCACTACAGGCTAGTCCTTTGCTGTTTTCAGGGCAGCCCCATGGGCCAGATATAAGCACCCTCCGGGCCTCATCCAGCCCACTGGCCTTGAGTTTGACACCCATGCCCTATAACATTCTGTACAAATGACTTTCCAATCTCTTCTTAATTCTGGAGGCAAGATGTTCTACTCATTAATTATTCTCAATGCCAGGAAATTTCTCCTTAGATGTAGGTTGGCTCATTCTTTGGAAAGTTTCCAACTGTTACTTCCTGTCCTGTCTTCAGGTGCTTTTGGATGATCGGTTGACCCCATCCTCTCTATGGCAGCCCCTCAAATGTTGGAAGACTGCCATCATGTCACCCTCGTCCTTCTCTTTGCTAGAGTAGACATATCCAATCCCTGCAGCTGTTTAACACGTTTTAGCCTACACAACTGAGAAAGAGCGTTGGGCTTACCTGAAACATATCTTCTAGTTGTACGGGAGGAGAATCCAAATCCCACCCTTAGTTAGTCCCGAGCTCAGAACAGTCAAGAACGAGCACCAAAGAACTCTCCAAGTCAATCATCAGCCTTCATCAAAAACTGGGCATGCGCAGTGGAAAGGGGGCTGGACTAAACTTTGATTGACTCCGTCTTTACGCAAGGAAGCAGGAGACATCTGTGTTGTTCTTCTCTGCACTCTTTCTAGAATCTCAACATCTATTTTGTATTTCGGCAACCAAAGTTGAACACAGTATTTCAAGTGTGTTTTTACCGGTGCAGGATAAAGCAGTACTAATACTTCATGTGGTCTTCATGTTATCCCTCTGCTGATGCAGTCCAGGACTGCCTTGGCTTTTTTGGTAGCTGTAGCACACTGCTGATTGTCCATTAGGATTCTAGCTCCCTCTCCCAGTTACTGCTGTTGAGCCAGGTATCATCTATTCTATACCTGTGCGTTTGGTTTTTCTTGCCTACACTTATTCAGGCTGGATATGTCATGCAAAGGCCATGCCAACCCCTGCTCCACAAAGGCAAAAAACATCACAATACATCACAATCCAGTCTGTGATGTGATCAGGTTTGACACCCATGTTCTAAAATGTTGGGTGTTCCCCACAGCTTGATGTCCTCTGCAAATTTGATGAATTTCCCTTCTATCCCCTCATCTAAATCATTTTTGAAGATGTTAAGAGTACTGGGATACCCGCTACATGCTTCCCTCCCTGTAGATGTAGTTCCATTGAGGACTACACCTGGAGTGTGGTTATCAGCCAGTTTTGTATCCATGTGGTGTTGAGGCTATCTATCCTACATTTTTCTATATTACTAAGAAGTAGGCAATTGTATGCTGTGGCCTTACCAAGTCCAAGCACACAATTGCCACAGCATTTTGCTGGTTCACTAATTTAGTCACTTTGTCAAAGAATGAAATAAAATTTGTTTGGCATGATCTATTTTTGACAAACCCATGTTGGCTTCTGATTATAATTTCATTTGCTTCTAGGTGTTTGCAAATCTGTTGCTTGATAATCTTTCCCAGGATCTTCCAGCCAGGTATTGATGCCAGACATTGGTCTATAGCAGAGGTTTCCAAACTTGGCAAATTTTAAGACTTTTGGACTTCAACTCCAGTCCACAAGTTTTAAAATTGCCAAGTTTGGGGACCCCTGGTCTATAGTTTCCTGGATCCATTATTTTTCCTTTTTTGAAGATTAGAACCATATCAGCTCTTTTTCAGTCCTCTTGGTAGTTCACCAGTGCTCTAGGATCTTTGAAAGATATGGTTTTATAAGTACTGATTAAAATTAGTCTAAGAGATCATGACAAAAGCTTAAAAGCCAGCATTGGCAAATTGAAATTAGCATGAAACTCTCAAAGCTGACCTATGCCTGAGCAATATGAACACACATTAATAAGGCTCATCAGTACATAATATCAGTGAAAGCAAGAGGGGAAAATACTGGTGGCTTGTTTAAAGGAAGCACTTTAATAATACTATTTTCATATGTAAAAGCTTGTAGTAGAACATTTCTAAATTTCTTTCCAGAAATATTTATCTGATGAACTGGAACATTTTTTTTTTACACAGTCGTAATTCTGTGTGTCTGAATAGTGGCTTACCTATGTTTGTTTTCTTTATATGTCTTAAAGTTTTATGAGTAAAAAGGAAAGTTTTATGTGTAAAAAGGAAATATTGAGCCTTATGCTTGATGATAAAGCCCACTCAGTTGATAGGCTTAGCCAAGATTAGGTATGAAGAAATGCAGAAGTAAAACCAGCCTCACATGCTTGTATTCATGGATCCTCTGACTTGAAGATGATGGTTATCAAGAAAAAGAAGTTATGTCTGCCTGTCTACCTTACTGGGTACATGACTGTACATATTTTCTTCATGAGGGTGTCTACCCTTACTCCCCCTCCATCCCCACTCATTGTGTGGAGAAAGGGCCACGCTTCTTACTAAGCAACTCTGTGTGATAAATGAGACATTCTTTTCTCAGGATGTCCTTTTACTGTATGTGCTTTTGCTACTCAGGAATGTTAAGAAGTAAAGGACCCAATGGATGGAAATGCCAGGCTAAGGTTGGGGATGGCAGCAAGAGGGAGCAGAGTGCCAACGTTTCAGATCATGGCTTTTTCTAGCCCCACCTGGAGACTCCAGGCCGTGGACTGATCTGAACTTTTAGGCAGCAGCACAAGGGATTGTTCTTCTGTACCATCCTACTCTGAAGAGAAATCTGCTTAGATCTCTTAAATTAAATAAGTAATGAACATGTACTCTAAGATCATATAATCTTATGACATACATACACAATGGCTGAAGACAAATACTGTTTGAAATGTGTGTTTTTCTTACAATGCTCCTTTGCCTAGGTTTATAGCGATCCTGATGGGCACTATAATAACATGAGATAAGCAGCTTGGTGCTCTTTAGAGTGATAGATCACCTATGTAATGCCAAGTCACTGTCCACGGCAGTTGGGACTTCAAAGAGTTCTGGTCCAAAGAATTTGGGAGGTTGGAGGGGTACTCCTCCCAAACTTAGGCTATTGACTATTTCAGGAAACTAAGATGTCCTATGCTCCTTCCTTTTATGCCGATGCGGGAAAAGAGCACACTAATTTACTTCGGAGCCTAGAAATTACAAATCAACATACTTCTCCCGAGGATCACATTCAAATATTTTGAGGGGTTTTTACAGAGCCCATCAAAGCAGAGATGCCACTTGGGTAAGGCAGGAGGAGATCATACTTGGCGGGGCTTCATGCACTCGACTGAACTTTAGCGTAAGTGAAATCGAAGCTCTGCTGGCAGGTTGAAAACGGCGCTCCTGCCTCGGACGGAGCATCGCAGATCCAGGAGCCGCCTTTCTTCTGGCTCCGGCTGCCCCTGCTCGGCCCCATCGCCCGGCTGCTCCATTGGCGCCTCACCTGGCCCGCTCCCTCGCCCGCTTCCGCTCCGGGGCCGGCGGAGAGAGGGCGAGAGCAAGCTCGCTCGGGTTCCCGCCACGAGTCCCGCGGGCGCCAGGGCTGAAGGTGCTGCGCTTGGCCTGCACGCCTCCTTCGGCTGAGCGGTACCCGAGCCGGCCGCCCCTCAGCTCTCCGACGGCAAAAAGAAGAAAAAAAGAAACACGGCCGCACGTGGCTGGGCTCCGGGTCTGAGCCACGCCGGGCACCCTCCCCAACCGCTCGGGTGCTGGGCAGGGGAGAGGGGCGGCCGCGGGAGCGGGGTAGTCGCAGCTCCTGGCCGCCCGAGAGCAGCGGAGAGTGACAGCAGCCCGCCCGCCAGGCCAGCTTCGGGCGAAAGGCGGGCGGGCGAGGGCTCCCTCTCTCTCTCCTTGGCTCAGCTCGGTCTTCGCTGCGGCGCGCGTGTCTTCCCGGGCGGGAGCGGGGAGGAGCCCTTCAGGACTGTCAAAGCCACCAGGACCCGGAGAGAAAAGGAGCGAGCTAGAAACGGTCGAATCGATCGGGGAATCAGACGGCACGGGCACTTAGAAACTGTCAAATGGCCCAGAGAGAGGAGAGAGAGAGAGAGAGAAGGGGAGGGACGCTGAGGCAAACTCTGCGCTGAGGCAAAGCGGCGCTTGGCCGCCTCAGAAGTGCAGAAGCCCGGAGGGGCTCGGGGGAGCGCCAGGTGGGGCAGCCCCCGAGGCGGGACGAGGTCGAGGGTAGCAGCGGACGCTTCTCCCTCGCCATCCCCCGCGGCCACCGCTTCGCCCGAGTGCCTGAACCGTCCCTCCCCGTGTATTGTTACGAGCGCCTCCTCCCCTCGGGGCCCGGGGCCGAAAGCCACCCCGCTCCCGCCTGCCGCGGGAAGGTAGCGCGCGGGGTGGGGCGTGGGGGGAAGGAAAAAGGGGACTTTGTTTCTTTAAGGGGCTGTCAGATGCCTCCTCCGCACGCTCCCCCCCCCCCCCATCTGGGCGCCCCCTCCCCTCCCCGCTTCAAAGAGCGCTGCCAGCCTTTAAAAGGTTTGACACCCGGGAGAGGCGAGCGCGGTCGGAGTGCTTCGCCCTGACCCGAGCAGAGCGCGGAGAAGTCCGCTCGCTTTCCCCTGCCGGTGACAGCCCTTTTGCCGAGAGCTCTTTTGTTGCCTCCGCAGCCAATCAAGGCTTTTTACGACACAGTTCAGTTGGGATATAAAAGGAGAGTCCTTCTTTCTTCCCCCCTCCTCTCCTTCCCCCAACCAGCAAGTCGCCCCCCATCTCCAACCCCAAAGAACTTAGCGGCGGCGGCGGCGGCGGCGGCGCGCACCACCCCCAAGCACCCAGCAGCTGCAGCCCATCATCCCGAGGCCGAGCCAGAGCGATTGTGCTCCGCGAGAGAAAGGAGCGGGGCTTGCTTGGCTGGGGAGCGAGCGGAGAAGCGCCAGACATGCCGGTGCCCATGTCGACCGTCTTCTGGGGCTTCCTGGTCCTCTCCCTGGAGTTCTGCGCGGGCGAGCCCGGCGAGAAGGCGCCCACGGAGGGCGTCCCCTTGGTGACAGAAGCCGAGGACCAGAGCTGCCCCGTGTGTCTTTGGCGCAAGCACAGCAAAGAGATGAGGCTGGAGAGCATCAAGTCGCAGATCCTCAGCAAGCTGAGGCTCAAAGAGGCGCCCAACATCACCCGCGAGGTGGTGAACCAGCTGCTGCCCAAAGCCCCGCCGCTGCAGCAGATCCTGGACTTGCACGACTTCCAGGGGGACTCCTTCCAGCACGACGACTACCTGGAGGAGGACGAGTACCACGCCACCACCGAGACTGTCATCAGCATGGCTCAAGAAAGTAAGCCGGGGCTTCTTTGTTAAAGGAAGCAGGAGCCGGGCTGCCTGCAGCGGCCAAGCGCAACTTTCGCCGCCGCGGGCTTGGGGGAGGGAGGAGCAGGAGAGCCAGCAGCCGGCCAGCCAGCCGCTTCGCCTCTGCGAGTCTTGGGGTTTATTGTTTATTGCAGCTCGGCAGAAACCGCTCCCAGAGCAGCAGCAGCAGCAGCAGCAGCAGCGCTGGCGTCGCCAGGGACCTCCAAATCAAAGGGAATGGGTGGGCTTCTTTGCTGCAGATGGCTGGGTTGTTCCCGGGTGGTGGGGGAGAGAGCGAGAGCGAGAGCTGACCAGGTGTGAAGAAGGCATCCGCACTAAGTGCCCTCCATCTCCGCCTGGGCCGGCTTTCTTTGAGTATTTTTGAAGGACTGATTTCACTGTCAGGTTAGTTTAATGCTTAACCCGCCCCCGCGTGCTAGAGAGCAAATGTCAGGCAGGGTCAGATCGGAAAGGTTGAGTTTGAATGAAAGGCCTCTGTTCCTCAAAATGTTCCTCCTGGCTTTCTGTGTTGGGGTGGGTGGGTGGGTTAGGGGGAGAGAAAGAAGATTGCAGAAACCTAATGCTTTCCCTAAGTTGTGCAAAGTTCTTCACCCAGCAGATCCGCTAGAAGAGAAAAGCTTTCTGCTTTGTGCAGAAAGTGGCTGCGTCCAGTTTGGCAACAGGAACATATTGTGCAAACTCATCCCTGTTGAGAGCTTTTGGCCCTACTGTTCTGTGGGTTTGGAGCTTAAAGTGTGTGTCTGTGGAGGTAGAGTGAAGGGGAGGGGACGGGGGAGGGGGGGGTGCAGGATGTCAGTGCGTAGATTAGTGTTGTGTGAAAAGTACTTCTTGCCCAAACCAAATAAACCTAAGAAAGGTCACAGAGAGGTTCTGCTCCAGAGCACAGTTGCCGAAAGGTGTCATGATTCTGAAAGGCCTCTGCCAGTCATGCTCTCTTGCAAACAGAAAGGGGAAACAGCATTTCTCCCCGCTGGAGAGGGTGGCTCCTTTCTCTCCCCCTGCCAAGTTAAGGCATAATCCCTTTTGTGAGTGCCTTTCGCCAGCTGCAAACACTCAGAAGTTTGCCCAGCCAGCAGAGCGTTTGCAATATCCAGCTGCCTCCCTCCTCATCAGGCTCCCTCCTTGTTCTCTTTCCAGGTCTGCCAAAATCCACGGGCCCTTTGTACTTCTCCCGTTTTATTATAACCTCACATTGAATGGCATTTTTTCCGTTTGTGAAAAGAAAAAAAACACCCAGTTAAAAGTAAATGTTTCCTAGAGCTTTGAGAAAACAAGCAAGCAAGAATGGCTGGGGAGTGACAGGCCTATGTGCGATGCAATATTTCTTTCTTGCCACCCTTCCCTTGGCTGGTTTGCTTGCGAGTGGACCGAGTGTGGAAGTCCTTATGCAATATTGATCCTATGGGGACCCTGAAGTTACTGAGGTATATTTTCAGGAGTTGCAGCGGTTGGAACTGGCATTGCCAGATACCTGTTAGTTTCAGGCTCCTCTAACAGCCCTGCTGCTGTGACGGTTGCTTCCTTGAGAGTTCTGCTCTCTGTTAAAGCATAAAGGGCAATTTAATAAATGGCAAGTAGTGGGAGTGAAGAAAAGACAAATCGATCCCCTAATTTCTGTGACAGTTGTACAATTGTACAATTGATAGGGGATTGTAGGAGCACTTTTCTTGCTGCCTGATGGACAAGATATGTCTTGGGGGGGCGGGGGAGGGGTCATTCTGAGATTTATCCTGGGGAGGAGGATGCGTATGCTCTCTCTCTGTCTCTCCTCACCACGATAAATCTCAAAATGATTCCTCCCTCAAGACTTTAGCTTGCTCAGTGGGTACTGCAATTCCAGCATAAAGGCCCTTTTAATTTTCTTCTAGCTCAATGACAGCAGTCTAACACAACTCTGCATGCTCAGCCAGTAAATAATAACTTCATATTCAGGGATAAATACTTTGAATTATATATTTGGCTGGCCATTACAAATAGAGAACAATGTGTGGTTTATTTGTGTACAATTTTCACAGGGGTTGAGTTATCAAACATGATAAGATAGACAATCTGGTTCCTGCAACACACTCAAGCCAATATCTAATAAAACACATAATGTTAATATGGTGTATGTGCCAGTTTAGGCTTCGTGCAATACAGCAAGAACATTCTTTTTAAACAAGTGAAATCTCGCAGTATCCTTCAGGGGGAAAAGGTGTACTGGAGCCTGAAATGAAGAGCAAATGCTGACTAATTACAGTTCTGCATTATGAATCTGCAGCTTTTCTGCCTTCTTTGCTAGCTTTGACTTCAGGGAATAACCTCTGTGGTTCATAATCCTTATATTCAAACATGAGACAAGAGTCACTGAAACTCTATTGTGCAAACAAATCTCTCTAGGGCTAAGCTCACATACATACATCTGATGCCTGCAAATCAAGCAAACTTCCCTCCATGAATACTTAGGTGTCATTCACACATTCACCTTCATTTCCTAGTCACTTTTTAGGTATGCTCCCTTCAGCTAGAGACCTCTGCAGCTCCAACTTTTAGGGAAGCTTTCCATCAGATGAATGCAGATACTGCCACCAAGGAGGAACAATTCAAAATAACTTTTCTTGCAGTTTTCTATAGCACTTCAACTAGTTTTACAAAATTCAGAACAGTTGGTACAATATTCAGTTAAAGAATGCTGGATAGCAGCAGTATGCTTGGACAAGAATGATATGTTATATTCTATTATAATTATATTCTATTCTATATGTTATATTCATATTATAAAATTAAGTGGAGATGAGAGCCATTTATTTACCATGCTGAAAGCAGTTAACATAGACCAGGGGTGTCAAACTGGTAGCCCGTGGTGGGCCAGATGCATCATGCGCAGGCAGCTTCGCAAAGGGGAAAAATGTGAAATGTCACGATGGCAATGTGATGCAGCAAGTTTGATACCCATGGCACAGACCCTCTTCCCTATGAGCTATATGTGTTAGCCTTATTGGTGCCTCAAATTGCAAAAGCAGCATCCTTTAAAGTGCTCGTTCTACCATTTTGCCATTCATACTTGTGTAAGATAACTTATATAAGCTTTTCTGAGTCAAACAATTTCTTAGACAAACAATCAATTTTGGACATTAAAGAAACAAATAATAGGATAGAAAATTTCTCTA
Source organism: Notechis scutatus (assembly GCF_049901735.1). Taxonomy (NCBI): domain Eukaryota; kingdom Metazoa; phylum Chordata; class Lepidosauria; order Squamata; family Elapidae; genus Notechis; species Notechis scutatus. The sequence goes on from NC_142010.1 coordinate 126,979,325, forward strand.
CATTCACTGTCTGTCTATAGGCACTGTCTTTTCTTATAGGGTAGGAAACTATGACTTCTCAAATACTGCTGCTGTAGCCAGAAAGTCTAATGTTGTGGGATCCTAGCAATTATAACTCAGCAACACCTGAAGGATAGAAGCTTCTTATCCCTCCATTATCTTTTTTTTTTTTTTTTTGGGTGCCTTCAAGTCAGGGTTGACTCCAGGCAACTGCCTGGACTAATCCCTACTGTTCTCTTGGCAAGGATTTTTGGAAATGGGTTGCTTTTGCCTGCTTCCTAGGGCTGAGAGAGGGATTGGCTCAAAGGTCAACCAGTTGGCTTTGGGCTTATGGCATAACTGGTTGACCTTTGGATCTATGGTGGGATTAGAATATGGTCTCCCAGTTTCTAGCCTTAACCACTACATGGAACTGTCTCTTTCATTATCATTTACAACAGGGTATAACTTAAATCTCAAGGCTGAGAATAAAGGGCACTGGAGTCGTTCTGTAACTGCAGTGAGATGAGATGTATTTTAAGGGGGCTGCCACAAAGAGGCAGGTGTGTGTGTATGTCTACCTATTTTCCAAAGCACCTGAAGGCAGGACAAGAAGCAATGGATGGAAACTAATCAAGGAGAGAAGCAACCTAGAACTAAGCAGAAAATTCCCAACAGTGAGAACAATTAACCTGTGGAACGGCTTGCCTTCAGAAGTTGTGGGTGCTCCATCACTGAACTTATCTGGAATGATGTAGGGTCTCCTGCTTCAGCAGAGGGTTGGACTAGAAGACCTCCAAGGTCCCTTCCAATTTTGTTCTTTTGATATGTTATTTGGTTAGAATATGAAGTCCACTGAATGTGTCCTAATATACTGATGAATATACTCTTGATCTCTGATTTCTAGAATAATGATAGAATTTTAAAGTATCGCCTGATATATCACAGCAAAAACGACCTTGCAAATAAATATCCCTTAAGAATTAGCATAATATTATAAGGATTAGAAAACTGGAAGAACTACCGGTATGTTTTAAAAACTGGTAAGAATTAGAGAATTGGAGAGTTGTTAGTATAATATGAGTCAGATATTCAGGCTAATATATTATCAGTGAAGTCACTATGAGACAGGTGCTTAGGTCATTTGCAAAAATCAATCTATTGATAAACTCTGAGCTGGAATGGTTAGATAGATGAAGGGTACTGTCAAACATAAGGGAATATCTGAAAAACTCCTTATCCATATTCATCTTGTTTGAGGAACACATGCCACAACCCCCTAATATTGCTGAACTGTATCTTTAAGCATATTTCACTATGGGCCCTAGTTGGCTTGTATTCCTGAGGTATTTTTTCAGCAAAATTTAGAGTTGTAGGTTCTTCATTATTGATTGAGGGAATTGTCTTTTTTACTGTTTGGAATTAAAGCATTACACAAAAGCGTACACGATTGCATTGTACTGAAAGTAGGCGGAGTTGAAAATATGAGTGAATCTTGCAATTTCTTTCATAATTATTACTCTATCTAAGCATTTTAATGGTATTTTAAAATTCAAAACTGAATGAGGATTTGAGTATGTATCATTGGAATAGCAGTCTGTTTAACTGTTACTATTATAAATGAATATAATTTCTTATTTTCTGGAACAGCCTGGCTGGATAGAAGTGGTATCTGTATTAAGGAATATAATTCCTATCTTATCAAAGGCAGAAAATGACTGTATGCTACTTCAGTGGAAAGAGCAAAATAAGAGAAGTGCCTCTTATGATATATTTATTTGTTATTATAGGGTAAGCCTGGGGTCTACAAGACCCCATCTTATTGCAGAGATACAATGAGCTTGGGAGAGAAAAAATGGTTCCTGCCTCCTCCTCATGTTTTATTTATTTCTTTTAAATAGTTTCACACCACTTACTTTAAAAAAAGTCCTCAATGCAGTTTACAATAAAAGTCTTTTATGTGGAGTAGAGTTACCTGTTAAAAATCAAGCTTAACGACAATAGGTTTTTGATGATTTTGAGTAAAGAACTTGTCTGCAATATTATCTATCCTGAAGAAAATGAATCTAATCCAGTCCTTAGGTGGTTGGATGTTTTATACTTTGTCAAATCCCTTATTCTTAGTTGAAAAAAAGTCACTTTAATCTAATCATAGCTTTAAATATTACCACTTACTGGCTCATTCTAAAATTTACATAAAGCAAATTATAGCAAGTATTATATTTTATTAATTTTCTTTACATGAAAATATTAATTCTTATATGACTTGACACCACTTCAGCACCATTACTGCTAACTTTACTTTTTCAGGATTAGATGATATTAAATCACTCTTGCTGAGAAAAGAATGCTTCTTTGCATCTAATCTAATCTAATCTAATCTAATCTAATCTAATCTAATCTGTCAATACCCTTTTTTTGAACACCAGTTGCTTAAAAGGGGCAACAGGGGCAACATATCCCATCTTTATTCTCCAAAGAACTTATAGATAATTAAGTGTAGATAATTGTTATAAAAATTGCTAGATTTTTATTAACAACATGTGTTTCTGGTCAAGTCAAATTCCCCAAATATTAGCACAGTCAATGAAATGTTTGAAATCTAAACTGCATTTAACCTTATGTTTCATATTTATTTATATTGGTCTTTAGAGATCATAAAATTGTATCATGAAGTTGTTTCGCTATTCATTAATTCCAACAACAAAAATAATACCATGAGATTAGGAATTATTAGGCTACTTCATTGAGAAAATTAGAAGCCATATGATGAAAATGTTTTGGAACATCTTTTTAAAAATATATTTCTAAATACTGCCCATATATACCAGTATCACCATATTACACTCTCCTATTCTTTTACAAGCATACTTCATGCCAATGAATCTCTTTTTAGTGCCAAACAGTTTTTTCCAATACATACTTCTTTTGCATGACTGAGGTAAATACTGCCCTGGAATTGGGCACAAAAGCCTCCCGCACAAGTGGCATAGGAGGCACAGTGCCACCTTGTAAAAACTCTGCAATGGACTATCTGTGTACTGAGACAAATGTTCAGGACTGGTTAGCATCATCAAATTGGATGTCACTCAGAGTCTTCAGTTATCACTCACTTGTTAACTGGGGCTCAAAGTAATTGAGTTTGTTTTTCAGTACTAGTAAATTGAATAAATGCCTCAGTTGCCCAACTCTAGAGAGAGATATAATCTTTTCCTGCTTCATTTGTAACAGCTTTTTCATGACAAGAAACCCAGCAGGAGCTCAGAAGGACTTCTGAGCAGTTAGATCGTTTTTCCAGAATGAAATGTGAATCTTCTTTCTTCTGGATTTCTTATTGTGATCTTCAATCTCTACAGAAAACAAAGCCAGATCTAATAAGCAATAGTTCTAATCAGAGGGAGAGCAGTAAAAAGCAGGGTGAAGTAAGCTGTGAATCAAAAGATATGTTCATTTCATTGAACCCTCAATTTGAAGTTCTTTGAACCTTCAGTTTCAAGAGGGAGGGGGAGGGAGGGAGAGAGAAAGAGAAAGGACCTAATACTGATCAAATGAATCTAAAATAGTGGATCAGTTATCCACATTGGACTTGGCTGTTATGTCAAACTTCCTCCAGAATACTGCTGAGGAAGTTAAGGAAATCAAAGAACTGAAAGCCATTAAAAGTCCTCAGGAGGGGTGATTCACACTGAACTGCTGGACTTGAAATCAAGTCAGCACTTGGCATGGCTAAAAAAAATAATCTGGCTCTGTAGAAGGAGAAAAAAATGGCAATTCACAGTAAAGCAGCTTTAGAAACAAAATGTACAGTGGTTTAGAAATAAGTTATTTAATGTACATGGAAAAATTTGATGAGAAGAGACCTCTATTCTGATCATACAGACAGTCATGAGATGGGAGTTTAAAATTAGTGGATCCAAGAATCTGAATAAGATAAAAGATGAGTAAATGTCATTCTTCCACTGCACCAATACATCATTTTGAAAAAGGTGAATAGCTGTTCTTTAGAAATAAAACTATTTGTTACCTTGTGGTAAGATGGGCGGTCGATTCATTTAATAAACAAATAAACAAAACATAACACAATGGAATTTGAACAATAGTATTTTGCAGGCTTATAGTGCCTGTTTCTGCCCTCAAATGTACCAACAGTATGAGACTAGAAAGACAGAAAATGTAGATCAGGAATACTCACCGCATTGTGTGAATCGCACCCATTTCATAATCATAAGCTTAGCTTTCCCTTCTGATGCCCTTCGGACGAACCAATGATTCCAAAGGCTCAGTTTAGCAAGCAGCCATGTAAAGAGGAGTGACAGCGTATGGTCTGGAGTGTGTGAAGGCCGAGCGGAAGGAAGGGGTGTTGGGTGAAAAGGTGGGGGGGGGGGCACAAGTATGAGGAATTGCAATAGGGAAAAGGACTTCCCTCCTGGCCAATTCTACAGCTCATTGAGAAATTTCTTTCTCTAGCATTAATAGATTTGGATTGCTTTGAAATTTTACTGCCCATAAAATCGGTGACACGCTGAGACTTTTTTCTGTGTTAAACGTTTGCTGCCCCTCCTTGCTGCAACTATCTCTCTCTCTCCTTAACAACTTGCTTCTCCCCCTCCCAACTAAAAAAAAATAAAATAAAAAAATAAAAAGTCAGCATGCAAACACTGACAAGAATAATCCAATCTGATTTTAATTAGCCATGTGGAAAAGTTCCCTTTGCCCCCAGGCTCACCGATTGGCTGGAGCTCATCCACTCAACTCTTAGGTTTCATCCCCTGGAATCCTGGACATTCTTCTTCATCTCCCTTTCTCTGGATGACAATTATGATTTTTGCTGCTTACATTCTTTCATGAAGCAATTGTGTGTGCCAGTGTTTTTATGGTTCCTGAACAGAAGGAAGAGAAGGTTTTATAGGCAATGGGGCCATAAAACTTTCTGGGTCCCTTCTCAGTCCTTCTGTCCTGTTCTCTCCCCACCACCCACCTTTTAATCTAAAGCATACATTTCTCCCACTGATAGACAAGAAACTGGGAAAGGATAATTGGGTTCTAAACCATTTATTGGCTAGCCATGACCCCTGCTGACCTTTCGTTTGAGCACTGGAGGTGGAGAAGGGAAGTTAATGAAGTATCTTGGAGGTTTTTTTTCAGGGTGTGTGTATATGTGTGTGACAGTGTGAAATCCACCAAATGCTACTCTCAGCCCAGCATTCTGACTGCAAGGAGTAGATTTAAACCAAGTTGTTTGCAGGCATTATTGTTTTCTGGATTGGGGTAATTTCAAGGCTGATGCTTTGTTCAAAAGTATGAGGCCAGGAATCAAGAGACTGAAATATCAGGCTATCAATGTTGATTACAGTATATTAATAGAAGGAATGGTGAAGTGTTAGAAAAAATGAGACTTCAATTTTTAACAAGCAATGAAATATCTCAAAAACGGATAGGAGTAAAATGTCATATTGATGTTTTTAAAGTACGTACAACATATCCCTAGTAATGATCAGCCATTTATGCCCAGATAGTATTTCCAATATATCTCTGCAGTTGCAATTTGGGGCTAATTATACTTTCCTTTTTGTTGTGAAAATATATAATAAATTCCATCCCCCAAAAGACATGCATCATATAGAGCTTTCATGGAGTACCTTAATTGAAATGTAATTCCAACAGTAGTATGGAAATAATTATGCCAAGGTATGTGATATCATAAATATATCTCTTTGTGAAAACATATAGGGAGTAGTTTATTCTTTAACTATGGGTACAACTTGGCATATTCAATGTGAGGTGGTGAAGGGGGTCTCCGATGCAATATTATTAGTAGCACTTTGTTAGTAATTGAAGTTGTTATTACTGTTGTTTGTAAACAACACTAAGTTTGATAAAATAAGCAGGGCAACATTTCTATACTGGGAGAGCATAATCACCATTATCATGCCACAAAAATCACAATAGCCACGTCTGGAAGTCTAGCTACGTTACAGGTGGGGAAGGGTATGGGATCAGATATTTTCAGTTTAATACACCAAAGTGTGTCTCCATGAAGCCAAACAATAAATAAAATTGTATCACCAAAGTTCAGTGGCATATGAACTTTTGTGGGAACAGTCTGGGGGCTACAAAATAGAGGCTGGGGATTGTAAATTCCATAATGGGATACTTTATGTCTTTAGCCAATCTATAGTACCACATCTTTCCTTTAAGGCAGGGGTGTCAAACTCATGTCATCACATCAGCGTCAAGTGACGTATCGGGACTTTCCCCCTCTTTGCTAAACAGGGCGTGGGCGTTGCATGAGGCATTCAGCCCATGGGCCGGGAGTTTGACAGCCCTGCTTTAAGGATTAATGAGTTGAGGATTAGGTACTCCCCAAAGGTTAACAAAGATTTTGATAGACACAGCTGACCAGGGGAGGTTAATTAAGCTCACATTTACTCTGGTACAATTTTATCCTTCTCCCACCTGAGTACTGACTAGTAGAACTGCATAGCACACTGGAGGGCACAGATAAATTAGCATGTTAAATTAGTTATAGCCCAACGAATATTTTGTCACTTGGCTTTCATGGCACACCCATAGTCAATTCAAGTTCACTCAATCTAATTTCTGAAGTTGCACAACAATGAACCATAAAATAACTAGATGGACTGGCTTATGGAGCATATGAAAGCTAAAATGTAATTTGGGTTGTAGTTTAGTATTTTGTGTAAAATACTACAGCCTATTTCTGTAATAAATTACATGCTGATTCCCCAGGTAATAGATTTGGGAGAATCTGATTGTTTTTAACAGCAGACGTCACGAGGACTAGAAGCCATCTTGTCATCTCTTGGGAAATTCAGAACATATGTATTTAGCCCGTATGAAGACAAAAAATATTAAATATGAGTGCCTATGAACAGAGCTTCCCACACAGTTCCAAATGGAGACAGAGAGGGGAGAGAGGGAGGGAGGGAGGGAGGGAGAGAGAGAGAGAGAGAGAGAGAGAGAGAGAGAGAGAGAGAGAGAGAGAGAGAGAGAGAGAGAGAGAGAGAGAGAGAGAGAGAGAGAATGAATATAAGATTACCACTGGAGCTTTAATCAAAGGAACATATACGTAATTGACCATCTGTATATCTGCCAAAAAGGTTTAAATTCTATAAAGATGGAATCATAGAAAATGATTAGATCTAAAGTCCAGCAAAAAAAAGTCTCATCTATTGCAAAGAAGGGGGATTGTTTTTTATAAATGCAGATGAATGCTAGAATTGATAACACTAATTATAAGGAAAGTAGGATGTATGGACTGGAAACTCTTTGCAAAGATACTTATATCCAAGTTTAGTATATAAATATTCTCTCCAAGTATGATATGTCTTCCAAGTATATTGTGCATGTGCATGTTTGGAAAGGAAACAAAAGGGCCAAGATAGAAAGGAACATGTCCAGCCATATTCACTGAAATGCATGGTGTAATCTGGTCCTTCAATAATTAACTCTTCCTGAATGAATCTGCTTACTTTAAGATCTGCTAAGAAGGCCTTCTCCAGGTAGATGGATGATATTCAGGAAAAAGAATTGTTGGATGGGATGTAGGAAATGACTTCCTTTATGGAATTATGGGATTCCCTGTCTTGGAGCTTTACAGGTACATAGGTAAAATGTTTTTATTTTAATAAGCATATGACTTACTGGGTTGCTTAAGTCTTAATGGAATGGAATTCTGATTTTTGCCTCCTTTAATTTGCTGTGCTTCACCTCCCCACTTTAAGAATTCAGTTATTCAGCTATGATTTATACATTGAACCTTGAATTTGTAATTACTTTAAATTGTTTTATCACAAGAGAAGAATGGAGTACACATTTACTAAATAAAACAAATGTTCCAATATGTCCTGCTTCTCACTTATGTGCATTTATTAGCACAGGAGTAGGCAATTTGGCACCCTCTAGTTCAAGGGTGTCAAACTCGATTTCATAGAGAAACGCATTAGGGTTGTGATTGACTTCCAGGGGCCGAGGTGGGTGTGGCCAGCTTGAAGTCTCTCGGGTTGGGGGCATCTGTGGTGCCTGGAGCACTCTGCCAGCAAAAACAGGCTTGTGAGCTCTGTTTTTGGCCACAATGGCCTCCTGCAACCCTCTGCCAGCGAAAACGGAGCTCAGAAGGGTCACACACAGCCCTCCCAAGCTCCATTTTCGCTAGCAGAGGCACCAAAGGTCGGTCCTTTGCTGTTTCCAGGGCAGCCCTGCGCATCAGGTCTAAGCACTCAGTGAGCCGGATCCGGCCAGCGGGCCTTGAGTTCGACACTCCTGCTCTAGATGTTTTGGATTACAGCACCCACATTATCATCCTTTCTGAGGTTAATAGGGGATGGATTTCAAAACATTGGAATGTACCATATTTGCTTTTGCTTATTTTGGGACATGTGGACATTCACTTTCTCTGTTAAACACTCAGAAAAGCTGGATAGATTCAGGTGTCCTTAAGCAAAGTCAGAAGAGAACAGGATTTCTCAGACAGAGGTGCAAAGCCAGCTCTCTATTTCTAGTTGATTTGCTTCTGCAGTAAGAAGTATAAGAAGGCATTCAGCAACTGGTAGAGATGGTTAAAGGTTTTCACTCTCTGAATATCTCCTATTGTTGCACCTGCCATGATAAACCTTTCTAAGGAAACTTCATGAAATTTGTATCTATGTACCATAGAAATTTTAAGACTCTATGTGGAATATATAATTCTCTTTATAAATAGTGCTATAACTAAGATTCTAAATCTTTGAACTGCTTAGTATAGTTGAGTCATGGCATTATGTGCCACAAATTGTTTTTGACTCGTAGCGACCACATAGATAAGATTTTCTCCTTGACGATTTATCCCTAACCTGGTCTTTCAGTGGTGCAGTCATCGCCATTGTTAACTATCCACCTTCCGCTAGTCATCCTCTTCTTCTCTTTCCTTTCACTTTTCCCAGTATTTTCCAAGGCCTTCATAGCTGCTCTACCAAGAGCTAGTCTGTGACATATGGCATTTCTTGACTGCTTGTTCCTTTGCTGTTGATGGTTGATCCTAAAAGGCAGAAATTACCCACCACCTTCATTGCTACTTGTAAGATTGGTTGTTCTGCCTGTTGTCATTAGTTTGGTCTTCTTTATATTGTAGTGCCATTTTTCTCACTGTGCCCCCTAACTTTTATCTACTAGAACTTGCAGATACTTTGTATTTTTGGCTATCGAGATTAGTGTCATGACCATAGTATAGATTATTGGTACTTCTTCTTCCAGTTTTAAAACCACACATCTTCCAATCCAGCTTCCCTTAATATAGGAATCATGAAGTACATGCTACGTAAATCTTGCAGGTCTACAATTTGGTCGCCAAATTCACTCCTGAATTCATTGAGTCACCCTAAAATGTATGGAGAAGTAAATTAGAATCCTCCATGTTTTCATTTTGCTAGGTATCCATGTGATAAAGACCTAGTTAAAGAAAAATCAAGCCTAGAATCACATTCTGAAAATATCTTTCAACAGGAACTACATTTCCAGGGTTTCAAAATGGTTATCTGTATTCCAGTGTTCCCCACTCTGATGAATTCTGGATGTGCAGAACTACAACTTTTATTACCCGCTGACAGCACGATCCTAGACCTCCATTATGCTATCATTCTCTCCCTCCCTCTTTTAGTAGCAAATGGGGAAATAGCCAGGGGCATGGCCCAGAACCATGGACAGCGCCTGGGGGAGAGGGGGGACAAATTCAATACCATTGAGAATAGATGATTGGCAGTAAGAGAGAGCTGGTTAATGTTCAATACGGATGTTACTGCATGGTGCCCACAGTCTTTTCTTCCTTGGAGACTTCAACGTAACAAATAAGGAGCCTCGTGTAGGTGTTTAGGGCACTTAGATGTAACGAGTTAGCAATTTTTTATTTTCAAGGCTTCAATGGATCCTCTAACCTCTTGCCACAGCAAAGTCTTTAACTATCTGGTGTATTTCAAATAGCTAGGCCTAAAGCATGGAGGCAGGGGAGAGAGAGAGAGAGAGAGAAAGAAAAGGAGGAAAGGTTTTCTGTCACTTTAAGATCTGGCAGAAACTGACAGGGAGAAATTCTCAGGGGAACACAGCATTAATTTGGGACTTGTGCACAGCAAATTGCCTTGGGCATTCGTTAGCAGAGGCCTTTGCTCCTAGCTGGCTGTACCGGGAGAGGCGGCTGGCTGGTGTCATGACCTTGGTGTGTTAGCAGGCCTTGCGGTTCATGGCACATGCAGCTGGGGGTGATTAAGCTGAGCGGGGTGCACCAGGCAGGGGCAAGGGGGCCCTCCTAACTGAATGTAACCCAGATGTCTGTGAATAGAGGAGGAAGGTAAGGAGCTTGTCCACTGGGTGTTGCTAGCTGATATTGGGAGGGAGGGAAGAAGTGCCTCCTTCTCACACTCAGCCTATTTGTATAACAAGATTCAATCCCAGTTGTTCTTCTTGTCTGTGCATCTGCCTTGATAGAAATGATTCTCCATTCTTCCTGGTCATTTGTTCTATGCCAAGAGAATGTGGAGAATCTCCTGTCTGGAGCATCTGGTCCTCAAGGTTTCCTCCTCTGATTTTCCCCAGTTTGGCTTATATCTATCTTGGGATCTCTCTGCAGTGATGATAATCATCATGGCTGGGCTTTGGATGAGAGGATTCCTCACTCAGTTTGTTCGCAGAGAATGCATTACGCTATTGTTAAAAGGGCTTTTAATGTTTGCATGGTTTGTTTTATTTATTCTGCTTCTCTAGTAAAGTTTGCTTGGATTTATAGTGAAAATTGCTTCTCCAGTAAAGAGAACTTCACTAGAGTCTAGTAAAGACTGCCTTTATAGGTGGTCTGTATTTATGGCTGCAATACATAAATATATAGTAGGGAGAAATTTAAAATGTGACATGGATTAGCAATAGATCGGGTTCAATCAGAACAATCCAGACCACCTAAGGAGAAGTGACTACTGTACTGCTAAATAGATCACAGACCAAGAAGTGACAGTAATTAAAGTTTTGTTAATATTTTTAAGGTTATGCGAAGAAGCCTCTCATGCTTTTAATGCATTTCAATACCATGCTAAAGGAGACATTCAAACGGAGAAAAAGATTAAACTGTGTATTTGATGATATATAGAAGCATGCAGCAGATTGTTCCAAGAATATCCTCTATATCAAGTAGTTACAATATTGTCTTTTGTTTCCAAATCAACAAATAACATCCAGTTATTTTAAAATCTACCTTAAAATGTTGAGAACAGGCAGTCTTGGAGAAAGGACAGGACAGCATGGAAAGCAATGACTATTTAATATATTCTTTATACTTGATTCATTTTTCAGTAGAGTTGTCTTTGTTGTAGAGTCGCTTGATAGTGAGATGGGTGGCATATAAGTTTAATAAATAAATAAAAATAATTTTATCTAAATCAGCACTAATGATTAATCAGGGTTCCCCCCCCCCCCCCAAATTACATATATGAGACGTTGTAAAATTATAGGATTCATAATGTAATGAGGTATGAGTTAATAGACAGATATGGGTAAGTTTCTTCAGTGATATGGTACACAAATTCTGTGTTGAAGCTGAATTTTAGGGATTCTCATCTAATTTTAGGGATTTTTAAGAGTTAAACCTGTGCTGATACAGGTAGCCCTCAGTTAATGACTGCTGTTTAGTGACTGAACTTACAACGTCACTGAAAGAGTGGTTTTAAAACCAGTCCTTAAACTTACAACTGTCATAGTATCACATGATCACAATTTACAAGTTTCAAAGCCGGCTTCTGACAAGTAGTCAATGGAGAAGCCAGCAGTAAGACCAAATTGCAGTTAACATGACAACATGCATAACAATCTAGGGTGATTTATTTAATGATTGTAGCAATATTGTCAACTTAAAACTAGTATGGTCACCAGGGCTGTCTTAACAGGATTATGGGTCCCGGGCAAAGCAGTGTACTGCGGCTCCTACAACAGCTACTCAGAGGAATAAAAATTTGGGGTTTTCTCAATACTAGCTTGGTGCTTTTATCCAGGGATTTTACATTTTGCTGTGCACACGTGTATATCGTTGTCAGCCAGCTGCCTGGACAGCTGAGCAGTGCTGTGCGCGGGTGCGCAGCAGTTGAAAAGGCACTTTTTTTCTGCTTTTTCAACTGCAGCTGTGTTGTGCAAAGCAGCTGCGGTTGAAAAAGCAGGAAATAAAGGTCAGGTAAGAGCCTGGGTGGGTGGGTGGCCCAAAAGAGCAGCAAACACAGAACTGATTCTATGTATGCTCTCTGTCTGCTGCTCTTCAGAGCAACTGCTTCTACAGAGGAGGACAGAACTGGTAGAATCCCACCCCTGCTTTTATCCTATACAAAATGGCTATCATATCTATCCTGTTTAGATTTAGCTTCATTTGGTTCATTTTGATCCAGATCATTGCTGAACCCAGAAAACATTTGTTGTTGCTTGAAGCCAAGGGGCAAGAGCAATAGAGTATAGTACCAAGCAGCATGCCAGAGACACCTTGTTTCATAACTCTGGATGACCTTTTCCAGAGGTTTATATAAACCCATAGCATAAATAAGAAGCTGGGGCCCTATAATTCATTTTAACAAGTTAGATGTTGAACAGAGATTTCCCTTCGCCGCATTTTGGATAGGGTTTGACAGAAAAGACTGGTACTGTGACAGAGAAGACTCTCCAGGGCTGCAGGAAGAGAATTTATCCAATAACATCAAACACTGTCAAGGGTAATAGGGCTGCAGTTTGAATCACCCCTGCAAGCCAAACTGAAAGGCAGAGAAACACTCGTTATTATCTCCTTTGCCATCCAGTCTACGTTCATCTGATTCATCTTTTTTTCTACTTGCGTTCAAGTTGCAGTGCGTCCTCCAGCTTTGTCACTGTTCGTTTTCCACTGCTCTGGCTTTGTGAAGGAAGAAGAGAGTGCCTAGCAGCAGTCATTGGGGGACTGCCTCTGTATTCTATAGGTCAGCCAAGACCTCCGTAGGGTTAATAGTTTATTGCCAGCAGACAATACAGGGATATTTCACAGCACATTTCCAAAATTTTATTGGTCTCCCCTTGAAGGATGTACAAAAGGTTCCATGCATGAGGCAGCCAGCACTGGACTGTCTGTTTCTAGACTAAAAAATGCTTGGATTTTCTTTTGACTGAAGTAATATAAAGCTCTTTATAATAAGCATATTTGACATGGAAGCAGACCCACAATGATGCATTCCAAACAGAGGATTTCAGAATGGAGAATAGAGAGAACAACGGGGCCATCAGAGGCAGTGGCACATTACTAAGAGGAGATAGCAAAAGAAAGGCATTGGTGGTGTATGTGGACAAAGAAGAGAGAGGTATACCTGTCTTGTCCTGACTGCTTTTGTAAGTTCCCTCCAGATTTCGTCTCGGCCAGAATCCCAAACCACCCAAAATTTCTGGGTTTCAGATTGATTGAACTTCTGAGCCCCAATCTTTTTGCTTTTGAGTTGAAACCAATTCCCCCTGAAATGGGACAACTTGCCTTGGCCAGCTCACCGTGGCCGGATCATTGATACCAGCTCGCCATCATCAAGTCGCCTCGGCCAACTCACCACGGTCACCTCTCCACTGGTGGCCAGAGGCAGAGCTGGGCAGGTGGGCGAGCAAGAAGCTGGGCAGAGCACAGAGCCCATTGGGGTGGCAGTGAGGAACTGGGGTGGAGGGTGGCAGCTGGGGGCTTCCTATTTTCATACCCCCTGCTGCCACCAATCCTGTTTTAGAGAATAGAGTTACAGTTAGTCCTTGACCCACAACCATTCATTTAATGGCTGAAAAAAAATGACTTATAACCAGTCCTTGCAATTTTAACTGTTGTGTCCCTGCAGTCATGTGATCAAAATTTGGGAGCTTGTATGTATTTATGATAGCTGCAGTGTCCCTGGGTCACATGATGGTAATTTGGAATTTTCCCAGGAGACTTCCAAGAAGCAAAACCAATGGGGGAAACCAGATCCCCTTAACAACCACATGAATTGCTTAACAACTGCAGTGATTTGCTTAACTGCCATGGCAAAAAGCTCATAAAATTAGATGTGATTCACTTAACAACTGCATTGCTTAGTGACAGACAGACATTTCAATCCCAATTGAGGACTGTCAGGAGAAAGTTAACTCTTTGTTTTCTAAACAATCCATTGTCTTGCTTCTTCATTGTAACAAAGTTCATAATACTAATTATGGAAAACCATCTAACCTCTGCGTGCCCAGCTTTTGGCTGGCTAGTTATTGAGCAAAATCCAGGTTCAATCTGAAATTTCTGTCCAAGCTGGGATGAAATCAATTTTTTACTCTAAGCCTCTAAAAATATTTCTTATAGACTATTTTATGTTTTTGGAAACAATGTTTTTCCTAATCTCAATACTGCTACATCTGTTTTTGACTTTTGCTTCAGTTTATTAATCCTTATGATCTCCTTTGGCTCTTGCAGCATTTTGATATTGCTCCCAGCTAAATCAATTTTCTCAGTAAAGGAGAAAGGCCAGGAATCTGTTGTCCTTCTCACTGGGTTTATGATAGTCAGTGTTTATTTACTGTTTATTTTTTTAAAAAATTTAATATAATAATTCCATCTTCAGTTGGCAAAGATGTTTAAAGATAAATCGGCTAAATGCTGGAAGTGCCACCATACCTGGGTCCAGGAGTGGGCTGCTACCAGTTTGCACTGGTTCGGGTGAATCGGTTTTTAATCGTATGGCCAGTTCAGCGAACCGGCAAATTCCACCCCTGGCTGGCCCCGCCTACCCTGCCCCTCCCCTCCCAGGAGTCCCCACGTGGGCCATTTTGGATCGCAGGTAAGTGCAGGGCCCACGTGGAGGCTCGGGGAGGGCAAAAAATGGGCCTCCTGGAAGTTCTGGAAAAGCTCCAGAGAGCCTTTCCTCGAGGAAAGCCCCCGTGGCCCATTTTCACTCCCAGGGTGGTGCAGGAGGCCAACTAGTCCACGCCCACCATGGCCACGGCCACCCAGCAACCGGGCAGAGAATCGGTTGTTAAATTATTTGAAGCCCACCCCTGCCTGGGTCATATTATCATATGTGGTGGACTTGCCCAAAAACAAAAACATACTGAGCAAAAATACATATATGGTTGGAAAAAATGATAAAATAGCATATTGATTTAAAATCAGAAATATTTCTATTGGGGATTCTACCTGAAAAATATAGTAAGGAAAATGCGTATTTAGATATTCATATATTAACTACTGCTAGAACTGTATTTGCACAAAGTTGGATGAGTGAAGAGATATCTACGAGAATGTAATTAGCAATACATTAGAATGTGCAGAAATGAACAGATTAACATTGGCAATTCGGGAGAAAGAGCAAATTGAATAATATATGATATGGGATCTATTTTATCAATGGCTAACAAAAATGGACGTTAGAAACAGGGAAATAAAATAAAGAAGATATGTTAAAAGAGATAAGTAAATATTATGATTAGTATGTTGGATATTACTATTTTAATATTGTAGAATTAATATGTAGAATATTACTATTTTAATATTGCAGAATTAATATCAATGTAATGAATGATGTCGTAAATTTTGATCATTGTTCAACAAGGATATTTGTGCCACTGGTTCTTTTAGCTGCACGACAGAAGCTAAAATGGGGAGAAATTCTGCTCCCAAATTCAAGTTTAATGTTGATTAGGAGAAGAAGCTTGAGATTAATCAAAGAGGGAAAGTCTACTGCTAATTCAGTTTAATCTCTAGCATTAAAACTATTTGTCGAGGGTGGGGATGGGTTGGGGGCTGAAAAAGGTTTCTCTGCTGGGGCAGGGGATGAGGAAGGAAATACCCATTTAGGTTTAGAAGTAGCCATGTGCTCAGATATTTAAGGAGTTATTTCATGCTTTTGGTATAGAAAAATCTGGCTCTACGTCATTCTGAAGCTGCACAATGATGGTCAAATATTTTATTTAGTGGAAGCAGGCTGCATTTAAAAAAGGGTTATCATCTCAGGAAGAATAGTGCAATTAACTTCAGCCTTTCAAGAAGACCTATCTTCTACTCTACTGGCTAAGCAATGGACTATTTCAACTGTATTAAATTAACTGGGTTCTGAATATGCATGATTTTATCTTAGAAGAACCAGTGCCCTTTGTCACAATATTTTTCAGTCTGTTACAGTTTCTTTTATAGGTGCTATTATTCACTGTGCTAATGTATAGGGCTAAGCAGCATTGCTGTGTAGCTGTTAAGCTGACTTTATTCAAGAGGCAATAGTGCATTCAGAGCTCTACATCAGTCTGTTCCTGCAAGAAGATTGCACAGAGAGTCTACAAACAAGAGCATGACAAAGGAGTAAGAATGGTACATTAGAATATTTGCAAAAAATACTACTTGTTTGCAAGCAGGAACTGATGGGGACACAAAATAGACAAAGTAACAGAAAATGAAGAAGGTAAATTGTTCTGGGACTTTAGAATTCGAACCAAGTACCAGACACATAACGCACCAAACTTAACAACTGTAGATAAGAAAGACAAAAAAGTCTAAATAGTGGATGTGGCAGTACATAGAGGCAGCAGAAGAGGAGAGAAAGAATAGGAGAAAATCACAAATTCTTGCAAACAGAAATAGAACAACTGTGGAAAAAGCAAACAAAGATAGTACCAACAGCAGCTTGGGTGTAATCCCAAAACAACTGGAGCACCACTTGAACACCATCAGCATTGACAAAATCCCTATCAGTCAATTATAACTTGGAACAGCTTACATCCTGGAGATGATACCTTTAATACCATCAAACAACAACATTTGCCTATCCCAGATCCTTGGGAAGGACTCAATAAGTGGATAAAAATGTCAAACCCAGTCTACACACATCTGTCTGTGTGATGAATCATAATAACTCAAGAGGTGGACAAAAATGTCAAATCCCGTCTGAACAACTGGCCGACTTTGCGACGAACTGCAACAACAGACTGATAAAGTCTTGGCTCATAACACAGCAGATATGATGTGGCTTGAAAGAAGAAAGTGTGGATAATTGAAGTGGCAATACCAGAGGATAGTAGAATAAAAGACAAAGATCTGGAAAAGATCAGAAAATACCAAGATCTGAAAATTGAAAGATTATGGCATAAACCAACTGTGGTGGTCTCAGTCAGCACAGTAGGGGTTTCACCAAAAGATATTCAATGGCACTTAGAAATTTCCATGTCAGTTGTAAAAGGCCCCGCCACTTGGATCCACACACACACACACACACACTACGCGGACAGATTATGGCATCCTGGATTCTTGGGAAGAACTTAGTGTATATGAGGGCAAGAACCAGCTAAAGTACCAGCAGCTGTGAGTTCATATTGTTGAGAAAAGATAACAATTTATCATGTTTTAGCAACAAAAAGATAAAAAGCTTATTGTAATATAATTTGATAAAACATTATGACTACAAAAATTACAGAAGAGCTAAAACTCTCTAATTTAAACAATACAATACAGATAGTCCTCAACTTATGACCAGAATTGAACCTGAAATTTATGTTGCTAAGTGAGGCATTTGTTAAGTGAGTCTTGGCCCACTTTACAACCTTTCTTGCCACATTTGTTAAGTGAATTAGGCTTTCCCATTGACTTTGCTTGTCGAAAGGTTGCAAAAGGCGATTCTAGGACATTGCAACCATCATAAATATGAATCATTGCAAGCATCCAAATTTTGATCAGATGACCATGGGGATGTTGCCAAGATCACAAGTATAAAAAAATGGTCATAAGTCACTTTTTTCAATGCTGTTGTAACTTTGAACGGTTACTAAATGAATTGTTAAGTCAAGGTCTACCTGTATTATCATCTTGAGGGTTCATGATGGATTCCCTCTGGAGAATAATACAATGGTTGTTGAAAGGAGTGTATGCTTACAAAGAGAATAACAGATTTAATTGACTTGAGTTTTTTTTTAAAAAAAATCCTTTTGGCAAACTCCTCAAAATTCTTTAGAGAGGCTTGGCTATCTTCTAGCTGCATTTAGTTCTTCTAAAGCTCTTCTACCAGCACATTTTTGGTGAGCTCTATATTGAAATCAGATAATAGCTTCATTTATTCCTGCTTCCTGTCCCAACGCATTGCTACTGCATTCATTATGAATTACCATTGCAAGCCTATGCACATATACCTAGAATACCCCACTGAACTCAGGGGACTTGCTTCTAAATAAAACATATGCTTTACATACCATTACATTGTCCCTTCTCCATGGCATTTAAGGTAACATTTTTTTGTCTTTCTTATCAATAATTGTTAAATACAGGGTGTTGTGTGTGACAAATGGACTGTTTGAATTCTGAAGTCCAAGGACACTTTAATTTCTTGGTTTTCTATTACTTTGTCTATTTTGTGGCCCCATCAATTTTGGCTTTCAGACAAGTGGTATTTCTTGCAGGTATTCGAATACACCATTCTTATTACTTCATTATCCCATTTTCTGTAATCTGTCTGTTATTGCTGTTATGGCTGATCACAGATGATAATGATGATATGATTAATCTCCAATTAGATTAGATCACAGCCAAAGATGGTAAAAATCTAATAATTCAAGACCCAACCAAGGATCTAAAAAGTATTATTATTAATTATTATTAATTATTATTAATTATTATTAATTATTATTATTATTATTAATTATCATTATTATTATTATTATTATTATTATTATTATTATTATTATTATTATTATTGGCAGGTTATTATTATAGGCAGTTCCAAGCAGGGTATTTTTTGTAAAATTAAGGTGTTTAGGTCCAAATTAGGATTATTATTGTTCGTTGCATAGTCAGCCAGATGTTGAGACTGGATTTGGCATTTTTATCCACTTACTGAATCCTCCCCAAAGACCTGGGATATGCAGATGTTGATGTTTGGTAGTGTTAGAGGTATCATTGCAGGATGTAAGCAATTCAGAGTAAAGCCACCTTTTGCAATTGACTGATGATGAATTTTGCCGATAGTGTTCAAGTGGTGCTCCAGTTCTTTCGGGATTATTATGGTTCATCACAGAGTTAGCCAGATATTCAGACTGGATTTGGCATTTTTATTAATCTGTTGAGTCCTTCCCAAGGATCATGCCCTTTATCCACGCAGCAATGTTGGCAGACTCTTATCTACCAAGGAAAATAAGTGCAGTTACTATTATTATTATGGTTGGTCACACAGTCAGCCAGGTGGTTAGACCAGATTTGGCATTTTATCCACCTGTTGTGTCCTTCCCAAAGATCTGTTATTATTTCCTGCCTATTACATATTCTATCCTGCTTTTATTTTTTTTTATATAGCGTATATAAGATTAGGCATTATTTATACCATACACCCAAATTATCTGATAACCTATAAAACCAGATACTATACTATCTGGAAAATTTCACTCAAACACTCAATTAGTTTAATTTTGAACAGATAATATGTAAATGGATTTGGATCTTGATTTCCATTCACTTTTCTGTGAATTCAATCTGGGCATTGAATTTAGTTCAAAGTTCAAAGCCTTTATTGTCATTGTACATCATGTATACAATGAAATTAGTTTAGCCTTTACTGGTGCAGTCCATACAAGAATACAAGACAACATGAATAATATAAGAATAATCCTTATACAAGTAATTAGGAAAAAAACCTAGTCATACGTTTCCATATGTACGTCATATTCTGTGCAACATGTATATAACTCTGGTGTATGATCTTATATCATGGTATATACATATTACACACTACATTAGCACCAGTGAATTCACCAGTGAATTTAATAGCCAGCATAATCACTTTAATGTCTAAAACTCTAGATGTAATTTGTTAAAATTTTATCTTTACAATTTTATTTTATCCTACACAATATAATTATTTTTGATTTTTCTAGCTCTACCCCTTTTGACTCCATCTTTCAGTGATGGAACACCTAGTCCAATTTAATGGTTACTAATTCACCAGTGTCCTCTTTATTTCTATATTACATCATTTAGAACATGGATATGGAATAAATGATTTGGATATGCAGTAAATGGTTTCTTAATGACTTTTATTTACATAAAATAAACATTTATCTTGAGGATTAATATTCCCTGTGCTTCAGGCCAAGCTATACTGCCAATTAAGAGAAATCTTATTGTTCAACACTCCCTTCATTGCAGGCCAAGCATTAAGAGTTATTATGCAATAGCTCTGATCTTTATATGATAATCATAATGGCATTACAGTAATTGCACCTTAGACAGAAACATATTAGGAGTGTGGGAAACTGGGGGTATGAAGAAGGTCTGTTCACTGTTTCTCTTTTTGTCTTTCTCTGCCAGCGGACCCAGTGGTACAGATCGAAGGCAATCCACATTGTTGTTTCTTCAACTTCAGCCCCAAAATTATGTTCACCAAGGTAGTAAAGGCACAGCTCTGGGTGTACCTAAGGCCTGTTCAACACACATCCACAGTTTATCTACAGATCCTGCGTCTTAAGCCGGTGACAGAGGATGGGAGCCGACACATCCGTATCCGCTCACTCAAGATTGACCTGAATTCACGCATTGGCCACTGGCAGAGCATTGATTTCAAGCATGTGCTCCAGAACTGGTTCAAGCAGCCTCAGAACAACTGGGGTATTGAGATCAACGCTTTTGATCCCAATGGCAATGATCTGGCTGTGACTTCTCTTGGGCCTGGTGCTGAAGGCCTGGTGGGTAAATGAGAACACTTGCTATCTATCCTCTTCTTTCTTGATCCTAGCTCTAAAAAATGGAGCCAGAGGCCCGTGACATATTTTGATTGCCCGCTGAGCTCATATCTGTTAACATTCTCCAGCCATTGCAATGAGCTGTGAGAATAACCTTGGAGCACAGGAGAAAGAGCTGCAGCCTAGACAATAATTTGATAAACAAAATCTGAGTCCAAAGGTGGGATGTGGGTGGAGAAAGCGTCTCGGAAGGGACTCTCCCTTTCTTTGGAAAGTAAAGGCAAGGGAAGGGAGAAATTATTTCAGACTTGCAAGAGTCCATTACTGTAACCTTATGATAAAGCTACGGTTAGGTTTCATGGTTATGGTTTCCTGTCTGGACTACCTTGAAGGGCTGACAACCATGATATAGCTCTGGCCTAGTTTCAATATGTTGGGGGTGTTCCCTTGGGAGCTCTGCCTTTCAGAATCAATACTATCATTGTATCATGTAATAATCAAATGCAGTGAAATGCACTGGTTGGAGAATGGGAAGTATTTTCCTTTTATCTGTTTCAACTTAACAGTAGGCTTGTGCTATTGTCAGGGCTATGACTTAAGGATGGAGTTCCTGCTACTTCTATGGTCAATTGGGGACTGCAGTGCTACTACTCAGAGAAGGTGTTTACATGTCAGTCATGGCATTGCAAAGTCATTGTGCTGGTTGCACAATGGTGACTTTTGCTTGATAATAATACAATCAGTATTCAGCTTGATAATAACACAATCAGTATTCTCGCAACATTCTTATTACAGCCACAGGCATGAATTTAGACACAATATTTATTGCTTTCAAATATAGAATTAAGATAAGTTTATATCCGTTTAATATTATTTACATAGAAAAATGAGAAAGTAATTTCAGTTTGTGTTAATTAGAGATCTAACAATGAAATATCCTTCTTAGGAATCCAGAATTTAGCAGGATATGTTTTAAAGTAGTAGTTTATTAGAATAAGCTCTTTTTATACAGAAAGTATAGTATTATGCATTATTTCATGATTTAATTTAATCTTATAATTCATCAAATTATTTCTTTCAAAAAACATTTAGCAAATTACTTATATGAGTTTCATCAATTTTCCTATTTGAATGTTTTTTTATTATCTCTCTCATTCTGAATTATTTCCTTGGAATCTACTCCTTTAATTATAACTACCTAATAATTCTTACAGTTTAACTAACCCACATATAATAAAAAATATAACATAAAATATATTTTAAAAAATTCTCTTTCAAAGTACTATTCGTTCATTATGTACAAACTGATCTTTTAGCCTGAATACTTTTTTTCCTAGAAGCAACTGATGGATCAATATTTCACCTTTTCATGGATTTTTTTTTCATAGTAGACCTACATTTGCTTAAGGCATATTTCATCCTCAGGCTGGAGTGGGGTTTTTTTTTTTTAAAGGAGCAAAGCTCAGGACTGTTATTATAAACTGAATAAATAACTCCAACTACTGTGGGCTACCTTGGAAAGATGGTCAAGAGATTGTATTGGGTTTGGTAAGTGTGCGGAGGTAAATGTATATTCATAGCATTAGTTTACTTAAGAGAGACAAAGCGCTAGCTAAGGTTCCATAGATTAAACTTGCGGATGGATTATGCATAGATGTGTGTGTAATTGATACCCATCAAAACTCTTGTCACAGGCTGTTTTCCACAGCTAGAAACTGTTATCTCATCACGGGGCCAACAGTTATTCTACTTAAATGCCTATCTCTGTGATTTCTCTTTTTGTATGTCCTTTGCAGCACCCATTCATGGAACTGCGTGTACTGGAGAACAACAAACGGTCCCGAAGGAATCTAGGCTTAGACTGTGATGAGCACTCAACAGAGTCCCGCTGCTGCCGTTACCCCCTGACTGTTGACTTTGAAGCCTTCGGCTGGGATTGGATAATTGCTCCAAAGCGGTACAAAGCCAACTATTGTTCAGGCCAGTGTGAATATATGTTCATGCAGAAATATCCCCATACCCACTTGGTGCAGCAAGCCAATCCCCGGGGCTCAGCAGGGCCATGCTGTACACCCACCAAGATGTCTCCCATCAACATGCTGTATTTCAATGACAAACAGCAGATAATCTATGGCAAAATCCCTGGCATGGTGGTTGACAGGTGTGGATGCTCTTAAACTCCCAGCCTATTCTGTTCTATTCTTTTTCCTGTTTCCCTCCCCCACCCCGGCCGGATTCTTGCTTTCGACGACGATGCACCCTGACATTGATGAATCCATTCATTAGCATTTTAAAACACTTTGGAAGAGAAAGTAATTGTGGGAAAAGAACAAAAACAAACAGAATTGTATCGAAAATCTCTGAAGTGACAACATGCGCTGTGCAATAATCAAAACAGACATCACATTAATGAAGAGCGGATGAGTTGTCTTGGATCGATACTTCCATTCCTGAGTCAGATCTGAAACAAGCATTCTTCTCTACTCCTCAAACTCCTTGTTTGACCCAACACTTCTCAAGCTTTACTTTTACTGGTATTCTCTCATCCCAACAACCCCCCCCTCAACCTTTTCTCTCTTGATCTGAGATGCAAAAGTGGTGATAAAGAGAAAAGTCCATCAGAAAAAAAAAAGAAGCTGTTCAACCCAAGAATGAAAGCTTCCTTAGGTTGTGATGTGGAATAAAATGCTGTATGAAGTTATAGAAATAAGCACGGGGAAAGGGGGGTGGTGTTAAAATGGATATTTTATATGATGAAGATGAATGAAATCTGCCAGCATGAGGGATACGTGCCATCCTGGATTTGGGGGAGGTGGGTGGGAGGGAAGGAATGATTTTACAAGTTGAGGATTGCTGAACCTGCCTGCCTTTTGAGAGACTGAATCCCTAAAGAAACGGGAGGCTCCAAAGAAATGAAAACTGGAATTATTTGGAATGCTTTTGCGAGTTGCATGATAGCAAGAAAAAATATATGAAATGGGGGCATAGATGGGGAGGGGGGGGGGTTTCTGGAGGAACTATCTAAATGGAGGATAAACTGTTAATTTTAGCTGCCTTGTATTCACATTCAACTCTTTCCTTTTCAATGTCTTCATATATAACCTGAGCAACCTTTCTCCAAAAGTCAGTATTCTTCAGCTGCTTTTTTTTTTTTTTTTTTTAGAAAATTGAGAAACTAATTCAATGAATTTAAATTGCATATTTCCATCCTCAACCCACCTTTGAGATAGTGTAAAAAAGTACCACAGAAAGGGTCCATGTGAGGAGAAAGAATTTTACTTACAGAACAATCTTTCCAGGCAGGATGAAGTTAAGATAGAAAATTTATTTATTTATTCCTGGCAATAGAATATTTTTTCTGTGTCACTTTTGCTTTATATTCCAATGGAAAAAAAATCATATATATGTATGTATATATGATAGAATTAGTAATCTTTCTTTATCATTTGTAGGACTCAACTAGATCCATCCAGTTACTCTGGTTATGTACAATCGTTTTTTCCACTGGCTAATATTGACATATCAAAATCCTTGAATGATAGGATGTGTTGCTCTGTACTGTTCTCCCCCCCACCTTCCTAACATTTTAATCCTTTTTAAATTAATTTTAAATGCACTTATATAGAGAATTAATTTCCAGCTTTCTTTGACGCTGTAGTATGACTTTCCTTCACCTAACCAAATAATACCCTCCGATTCTTTCTACAGCAGCAAAATCCAGGTAACATTAGAGAATTAAATTAACAGGGAATGCTTTCCAAATAGAATTCTATTGAAGTTGATGCCATATATTGAGTTAATTTAACTGAAGTGTTGCTGTTCTGCTTTCAAGAGTTTGTTGAAAGTAGACAGAAGATAATTATCCTTCAAGTGACAAAGCATTAGCCATATAGCAAGAATACAGTAATTGTCATCTTCAAGTTTGAATAACTCAGATAGGATTCCAGACACAAGAACTTTTTGTCAGAATCTCTAGCAAGACAATTGTATGGGACCAAGATAACAAATTGCATCTAGATGTTAGCACTTGCTGTTTCCTACTATTAGGATTAATTACATGTCTCATTATTCTCAGAATCAAAGGTAAAGGGGAGGTAAAGGTTAAAAATTATTAAGACACTAATTATTATTTACGTTAGTGATAATCATGGAGTCAAAGTATTCAAAGGTGGTTTTTTTCAGGCAACTGGGAATGTTGCAACCTGGACCACAAATAAGTGATCCATTATTAGAGGTTGTAATCCAGCATGTGAACTAGAAAACAGAATGGATTGCTGTTTGACAATGACCTGTGTCCAGTCATTCCCTGCTGATTCTCTATTTGCGCAAGAAACAAAAGTTTAACAAGTTTGGCAAAGGAAAAATCCATTTTTTCCCATTGTGGTTATCAGTAGTCAAATTATGAATGAACCACCAAAATATTATTTTCAAAGACTGAAGCACTTTGGCAGATGAGATGGCATATCTAACAGACTTTGTATTTTTTGGAAGGATCACTTTCTTTTCTTAAGTAGAAGTAAAAAATTAGGCAAAACAATGAAAAGCAACTTTGCAATGAATCAGCTTTCCCTCTCCTAATTCATTGTCACATTTGGAATGTAGACCAATTCCTTTCTATTTGTGAGGTCAAAGTAAGGATTATATTAATGTGAGACTTTGCTGTTGCAGTTTTCATAATATTTGTGCAATGAAATTGGAATGAAGACTTTGTAATTACTTAACTGAAAAAGGAAATATGTGACAGGCAAGTGAGAATTAAATAGGCCTTTAGTCTTACGGCATCAAACTGGAAAAACACTGGGACTTAGACTGCTCATACCATTGTGGCGTCTTGATTTCCCTTTTGCTATTTTCCTGACAGTATGAAGTCAGGATCCCTGTTTCTCCAGAGTTCAACTGTTCCTGCTGCTTTAGGGCTTGTTTCTCTACTTTCGGCTTGGGCTGTCTAGGGAGCTGCTGTGTTGTATGATGCAACCCTTCAGAAATGCCTGTCATAGGTCTGGAACCCAAGTGCTGAGGTGATGGACCGGAGGGGAGTCTGGCAGGTCTGGCGCCAAGAATTTAGTCAAGATTTTCAGCATAGACAATTTTGAACCAACCAACTTGCTTGCCAACACAACAGCTGTTCTATTGTAATCAAACAGCTAAAATATGCCCTTTGAATTTTTCTGAAGTCCCTTCCACAAAAGTACTAGTTTTGGATAAGATGCGTATTAATAAATGGGGAAGAAGAGTCAACCGAGATTGTCAGGAAGAAAGATTATTTTTCTAGTTCTAGCACTTATTGTATATTAAGTTGAGGATCTCGGCACTCAGATAGATTTCTATATAGACGACAACTTTGGTTCTTTTGTAGACAAACTCATACAGCTTTGATTTCTCTCTTGAAAGTTGCAAAATACTAAAGCAGCAAAGAAGGCATGGATGGATTTTTGGTTGAGGATATATAAGGTGAAATTCTGTCCCCCCCAAAACAGACTCCCACCTCTATTCTATTGATAGGGAGTTCAACACTGCTCAAGTTGAGCAGAATCTTAGCACTTCTCATGGGTTAAATCCTAAATCTTAAAAGAAGGGAACAGTCGCTTACCCAAGGTGGCACAGAGAACAAACTCTCCTGGCCCTTTCTGAGCTGTACTGCTTTTCCTCTTCTAGCACTTATAGACTGAAGCGCTTTGCTCTTTTTCAAAGCACTCATCAAGCATGCCTTCTCAGCTTCTTAACGCTCGCTAAGTTAACCTAACTTATTAATCGCAGAAATGGAGAGTTTTAAACACATAGAGAACAACAGTTCTGTAACTAGTAGACTATGAGGGCATTTATAGCTGGAATACTTAATTTTTCAATAGCTTAGAATCTTTTTAAAAATATGGCTAATAGGGTTTGGTTGGGGTGGGGGGTTATCTTTTATCTCAGTATTTGTTACCTGCATTGGTCATTGTTTAGTCTGCATTCTTGTCATTTATCAGGCCCATACAAAGATTTAGAGTCTTCTTGAGAAACAAATTAAATAGTTTCCTTTGTAATGTGCTGCCAAATCGCCACATTTGGACTACAAGCAGTGTGAATGACATATATATGACAGTTTTAACATTTTAGACAAAGGGAAAAATGTACATAAATCTTGAAATGTAAGATCTGTCTAAAAAAATTGGATCCTAGCAATCTTTATTATTTGTCTCAGTATTTTTCTGAATATGAATTCTGAGTGTTGGCTATTTAATAATGTAGAATACTATCACTGATTTATTCTTCAATTCCTGTCTTATCATTTTTTTCAATCTTTGTGAATGAAAAAAAATCTGAAAATAACTGGTATTTCAACCCTCCTCTGAAGTGTTATATTGCTCTGGGAATTTATATCAACAAATAGCAAGACATACTTTAACTAACAAACCTGCGAACATGTAAAATTCTTTTTATTTTAGCTTCTTGTTTTGCAACATATAGTTTACCTTTCATCTCTTATTGGACTTGGCATTGAAACAGGTAATTCAGAGAAAATGTGAGAGGGCTTTTCTTAATAAACATGGCATATTAAGAGATACTGTACTGCTTTCTCTCTGAATAGAACAAGGTACATGTTGCATAGCTTGTAATTCAAGTAGCTATAGTACTCTGTAAAGAATTAACAACAGAACAGAAATTACTTTTTTTTACTAAGCAATAAGCACAACTTTTTTCCTTAAAAATTATATTCTTAATTTTCTAGCAGTGATTGAAAATATATGTTACACAAAAAACTTCCTCACAACTACCCACTCCAAAATTGCTGTTTTTAAATATGTTTGTGTTTGTGTGCACATATTAACACTCTCTCTAAAAGTCTAGAAAATCTGATGTAGAAATGAAAAATGAATGACTTCCAAAACTATATTCAGTCAAACAATTTTCCTCTAATATTATATCAGCACTGTCATTCACAAAAGGTGCCTTTTGATATTTTACAGACAGGGCACATAGCACATACAATCTTTCATTTTGAATCCATGAAAACAACATTCGAGATTTCACATTTCCTGGCTGGAGTTTGAAAGAGTGCAGATAGTATTTCCTGACCATGGATTTAAGTAGGTCTTTCTACAGTTGGAAAATAAGCATATGATGTGTATAGGAGGAATGTATCTGAGATTAATAATACCCAGCTATAAAACCATTGGCCTTAAAGTTATTCTCTAAAAGCGGAATAAAAGGATAGGGCTATGAGAAGTTTCATTTAAAAATTAGTAGGAATGCTGGAGTTCTTCAGGAAATGAAACTAAAATGCTAGACAAGGAATTTAACAATAATGGAATCATGGGAATAGCAACACGTACATTTATTTGAGATAGGAAATTCATTAATCTACCTCTGTAACATTTGCTTAAGAGTAATTCTTCCTACTGTAGTAACTTTTCTTACTATCTAATATAGAATAGAATAGAATTCTTTAATGGCCAAGTGTGATTGGACACACAAGGAATTTGTCTTGGTGCAAATGCTCTCAGTGTACATAATCTACTAGGCCTTAGCTTCAATCATGCACCAGGACAAAGAACATCTCAGCAAGAAGCCCAACAAAATGCTCCTTCCTTAACCACCTCTCCATATCTCGTAGGGAGATGGGTGGCAAACAATTTAATAAATACATTTAAAAAAATAAAATATTTGTTGATTCAGAGAAGGCACTGAATTGTGGCTATAGTTATCAGATTCTTAACTCCTTCAAGAAGAGATATGGTACAATGCCATATTCTTTAGTATGCACAAGTCCTTCCTTGCTAGAAACACAGAGAGCAGAAATGCATGAGAGGCTATTTTTTAATACCTGTAATTTCTTGGTAGCTTTGCTAAGTTGCAAGGATAGAAGACACACACACATACATACACACGCCAGCCCTGTGAAAACTGAGATAGTGATGATCAAACTGGACCTCTAACAGTAGGATTTACAAATGATTATTTTCCAATGTCCAATCAAGAAAAAGTTCTGCCCTATTTTGTTGGGAGTGCAGGGGAAAGAGGATGAATGTACTCTACTACTACAATTAAAAAAAAAATACCTGAAAGAACTGAATTACATTCTTAAGCCCATCTTTTGAAGCTAGTTACTTGGACTGATATAATTCTAAATAGCTTATTAAATACCCAAACTTTACATTCTCCTAATCAGAGGGGACCGTTAAGATACTGTAAGCACTGAAAACAAAGACTTTGCTTTGTCTTATAGGTAGCATTGCATTGAGCCACTTCAACCTCTTATGTGCATCATGATGAAGAGAGAAAAGTCTATTTGAATTTTACACACACAGATACACATCATAGTGGAGCAAATATGATTTGCCCTTTTGTCCATCTATTAGTACAATTAGTTACTGTCTCTTTAGTAATAGTTCCCTACTGGCG
Source organism: Notechis scutatus (assembly GCF_049901735.1). Lineage (NCBI taxonomy): Eukaryota > Metazoa > Chordata > Lepidosauria > Squamata > Elapidae > Notechis > Notechis scutatus. Next base: position 127,008,377 of record NC_142010.1, read on the forward strand.
CAAAGGTCCAAAGCCATTTGGGATTCTTTTGAGACATGCAAATTGATCCTATAAATGTTTACTTAGATACAAACCATGTTATTTCAGTGGCACTTACTTGCAATAAGTGTGTTTAGGAGTATAGCCTTAGGCAACAATGATACAGCCCATACTATTGTATAAAAAGAACTCTGTATCTGAAAGATCGTAATTTTCTATTCAATGCTGACTAACATTTACCGGCCACATTAAATATAAGTCTGAATAGCTGGGTAAGTCTTTCCTGAACTATGGATGCTTTCTTTCTGGGATTTGGGTGGTTTGATTCCCTGCTTCTTCTACTGCCCAATGGTGCTAAACTAGAAAGATAAGATCCAACTTTATCTGCTACTAATAGGTTTTTCCAATGGGATATTTTGCTTTGGGTAATCTGACTCACAAAAGGCAGACAGGCATAATTATTTCTGGAGGTGTGCTTGTAAATATCAGTCCTGCAAGTATATTATTATTTACTTTGTTTATATTAGTGTCCATAAATGTCATAGAAGGTTGTGTGAGAATAAGTATGTGTGTGAGTGGACGCATAATGTGCCTGCATGTGTGAGCTGAAGAAATGAGACTGAAGATGATAAAATGGGCAAAGTTTTGTTTATTTTAATCACATGACCAAAAGGCCATTCACTGGTTAAGATTGTGTTTATGTTTGTTTGTTTTGATGACATGACCAAACACAGCACTTGAACATCAAAAATAAAATTTAAATATTAAAAAAATATATTAAAAAAGAGTTCAGAGCTTTTCACTCCAGCCCAGCACCTGAGACATACATAACTGTCATTTTAACCTTTCTAGGCAGAAG